>NC_091139.1:10569404-10869404 GCF_041381155.1 Argopecten irradians
ATGTACCATAGTCTGGTTTCAATAATTAAATAGCAAATGTGATCATCATCATGCATGTATATACATTACCATGTGTTAGTAAAATACAATTTAAAAATGATATACTTGTCTAAAATGTTTATTTACGATGTCTAATAATTTCTATAACGTACGAATATGGCATACATGTAGAATAAAAGATAGAATTATTTCATTTGTTGAATCAGAAAACTACAACAACCTTCTTTTCGAAAATTCCGAAAAAAAATCGGAATCGGCAAAAAAGGAGAGAAAATCAAGCGGACGCCGACAATTGTTCGCAACGTCCTATATTCCTGACGTCCCGTCAAGATTTACTGACGTCACGTCATTATTTTTATCATGGCGTCTCAATGACACCTATATACTATAAGCTCATAATTCACTAGAGACATACCAAAACACATCGCATGGGACGTCATGATCACCGTATAACAGATGAATATGCATTGTATATGTATAACATAATGAATATGAATATAAAATTTACGCACAAGTACGATTCAGAAAAAGAACGATTGTTATCTGATTAAAATTCAGAATAAGAAAATAAAACAACTGCATCTCCTGATTACTTAATAATGTAATTAAAAATTCAAACATAAGCATCATAAAAGTTATCAGTAAATCAAAAGTACAAGCTGACGAGAGGAAATCAACAATGGTTTGCGCTCCATAACTATAACATTAGAAAGTTGATAATGTATTAATTATAATCTAGATGAATGCATAAAATAAGATAAAGAATATGTGCTTTGTTTTACAACTGCCAATAGCTAGTCACTGAAAGGAAAACAAGATGTATACAATATGGTTGTCCTATATATAATATTGCAATGATCCAGTAACCTTATTCCACTAAGTATTGAAGCAATATTTAATGATCATTCCGATACAAACCTACATGGAATTACAGATATAATGTTACTTTGACAAGCCGATAGACCGTGATCAGATTAATAAAAGTGATTGATAATATCTCCTAACGAGCCATTAGAAAGGCTTGTTTGAGTAGATTGACACTGGAGAATTTTAATCGCTGATTGATGTACGAGATGTAGCCATGCTAAATGTCTAGGTATTGGAAACAAAGATATTTGCCTCTTTGTGACAACATCGTATACATTTGTGACCAGTTTGAGAAGTTCATTTGACTTCATTGTATTTCTCAGAAAAGAACACACTACGCTAAAACAATCTCTGAAACAGTACAAGACATCTTAACAATATGGCGATTGCCTCACAGTCTGACGTCTCTAATTAAATACAAATGTATTAAATTACTGTAAATAATTACAAGTGTGAACAGTGTAGGAGAAAGATTCTTTAAACTTCATCAGATATGTCTTATATCAAAGCGGGTGGGTAATTATTATGACGTCATGTGTTTGCGAGCGTAGCGCCATTCTTTTTTTTTTGTAGAAAACGTGAGGTTAGCTCACAAAATTATGACGTCACAATGGATACCTCCCTGTAAGGGAGGCTACTTAGTAATATGTAATCATATTGTGTTTAATATGATTGAAGGATGTATTCTTCTGTGGTTTCAGTCCCGTTAAAGTCTCGTTTCGACATAGATCAAAAACGTTATAAGATTTTCAAATACGATTTATCAATATCTGTAGCATGTGGTCTGTAGCAAATTTTGTCAAAAAATTACATTTCTAATTTTAGTGGATTTTTTTACACAGCGATTTTAAGGAATTGCCCATTTGGCGGCCATTTTGAAATTGTGTCTTTTTTGGCTTTGAGTAGAGCCATCGTTTTCCCATTTTTTTACTTAAATTGTTTTTACTTAAATCATCACCGCGTCAGCATTTTCAGCTGTATCGAGTTAATTTTTTCTGTTAATCTTCACTGGGTTCATGTTAATTAAAACATTGAACATTAATGTGTGAAATGATACACTTTTGTCACTTTATTTTTACATTTAATGGTAATTTGAGCACTTCTATTTTTAGTCAAAAATATTGAAAAATAACATATATTTAAATGGGGCAAAAAAGTAAGCACACGGACCCCCCATTTTTCTGCCTGATTTAGAAAGAACAACCCTTTCCCTATTGATATGCAAACTATTGACAAAAGTTTAATATCAGAACTTTTTCTATAAAGTATTAAATTTGACAAAAATGGCTGAAAATGGTGCATTTTGGAGCTCAAAATTAAGGGGTAGGGGTAGCATATGTTGTTATTTTGAGAAAAAATACGACTCTTATTAATCATAACTGATATATTTTTAATGAAGACTACTGGAAAATAAATTCTACAAACATCCATACATATCAAACACCTCATTAGGAAATTATGGCTTTAAATTCTAGTGTATGTGGTCAAAACGGCGAAATTCCAATAAAATCCACTATTTTGTCATTTTGGTATCTTTGAGTGACAATAACTCAAAAACGAGCACACGGACATACGTTTTTTCTTCCATTTTCTTTCATGGTATGAACTCCTCTTTCCAAAAATTCATATGAGAAAAAAAGTTTGATACAAGAAAATTTTGACTTCTCAGAGGAGTACATCCTTAAAGGGCACAGCCATATGTTTCAGTACCCATTGATTATACTGTACAATGCAAAAAAGGTGAATTTATTGAAATAACGGAGGCCGAATTTTCTGTTTATTTTTCATTCATAAATTCATACTCTATGCTTGTCCAATAACCCTCATTTGAGAAGGAAACCCCCATTAGAGAACGAAGAAATTATATTTCCGAAACGGATATTCCGTGTTTTGGTCAGCTGATTAAATTGGAAGGTGGTCTAAATCACTTGAACGTTTGCAAATTCAGAGCGATAGCACTGAGCTTCTGCCGGATGAAAATTACGTTTGTCTGATCATAACAGCGTTTGAATCGCTCTATTATAAAATGAGCTTACTTCAAAGCATCATATTCATGGTGATTACCCATGATTCCCTTGCCAATAGGTTTACAAAAATGGCATCTGCAAACTGAAGCTGTCAGTGTGTAGGATTGGAATTTGAAGATTGGGTTTTTCTTATATTTTCATGTACGTGTTACCTTCGGGCACGAAGGGATGCGCCCTTAATATACTAAGACGGAATACTAATTACCGATAAGATAAAAAAAAAAAAAAAAAAAACGAAAGTGTGAAACGTATATTTATCTGCGTAAAAAGGGATCTGTGGCATACTAAGCACAAAAAATATGTTTTTGATATCCACGGGAATCAAATAAAACATTAAGGTAACTCGATATGAAAAAGATAATATGCTGCTAGCGAGGCTATATCTCATATGCTTTTGTTTAGCGCTTATATACTATATGTAAGGTAACAAACGCTTATCGTGATATCTCTTTTATCTGTTTGTTTTTTCTTGCATATTTTATCATTAGTTTTGTTTTGTTTTTGCTTTCAATAAAATGGTATATTTCACATTAAACTGAGGAAACGGAAGCACAAAGACAGCTTTTAGACTAGTGGAAAACAGTATATACATGCTTTAAGGAAACCTTGATAAGCATTAATCTTTCAGAGCAGTGAACGAATCAATGAAATACAAAAAAGGGAAAATCGATTTTTTTATGATGCTATTGACTACCTGTATAAATAATACCAGGGAGATTACACTGGGTATAAAGCAAAATGAATGAGATCATTTTTGAAATTTTTGTTGGATGACACGTGATGTGACTCTAAATAAACTAGCATTATGAAAGATGATTATTGACAAATAATAAATCATCAGATGCACAAATGATGTGGTTCTCGTTATATATACGTATTTATCCCATAACTATGCATGTTTCACAATGGAAAAACAATGTGATAAATTCAATAGCAGTTGGTTATCATTTATGTTTACACACTCCAGTGTGTAAACACCTACGGCGCCTCTGATTGGTCAGTTCCAAAATCCCTTGATTCCGATCGGCTCTCAACTTCGGGCTACTTTTCATAGCGCATTTTCATTTAAATATCGTTTTATTTACTGTTTTGATGGTATTTGCTTATTCAAAGTATCAAACAATAGAATAAGCTAAAGTTATAGGATAAATAAGTTCCACAACGCGTGACTGGTGTTTATCATGTTTATCTAAACTCTCGTTAGTTAATTTTCAAATTTGAGAATTAACTAACTCGAGTTTGATAAACATGATAAACAACAGTCACGCGTTGGGGAACCTCTATATATAGAAAATGCATGGTTCGTATCTTACAATACAAGGTTTATTTTGTTGTGAGACTTAGGAAAGCCGACATGACGAGGCTTTGCCGAGTCATCTCGGCTTTCCGTGTCGAGCACTAAAATAAAACTTGTATTGTAATATACTAACCATGTATTCTGTTTATCCTGCAACCATTATGACATTCAAAACAAAAGCAAATCGACAGTTATTTATTAAGTTTTGCTCGAAGCCAGACGCTTCTTTGATGCGGGGGTAAAGATTCATGCACTAAACAGAATGAAAGTGTACTCTCTTTACTGTCGTGGGCAATAGATAAGAGCATTAACACATTAACAAACAGTATCTGTAATTCTAAAATAATTCTGAAAATAATTGAAAAGCATTCAATACCAATTACAGAATTACTTTACAATAATACCTTTGCCATTAGCCAAGAAAAAGACGACATCGCCATACGAGATTTTCGATATCGTAAAAATGACGTCATCCCGGTAAATGTGACGTCACGTTTTAGAGGGACTAAATGACGTTTCATTCACCGTAAGGTTCAAGTTCTGGGTCAAGTTAGAAAAAGTTCCGTCAGATATGGAACAAATTGACGTAATCGTATTTACGGATAAAGCATTTCGTTGACGGATAAAGCACAAGTTTACCCGACAGTAGTTATCGGTCAGTATGTTGGACAGTTGCAGGATAAATAGGTATACATGTATTTTGTTCACCAATAGATAAAGACAGTGCTAAAGTATATATCTATATTATAATTAATGTATATGGTATATTTATGTATTTGATGTATTTCTTTGACTCTTATTAATAAAGCAGTATAGCATTTTTTTCTAAAGTGTGATTTATGATATATACCATGCTCATGTAGAAACCATTACATATATCCCTCCCATCTTCATAGCTTTCTTGTTCAGAAATGCTCAAGGCTCTCAAGACCACATACAATTATTTTAACTCCACTCCCCTTCACTAACAATGCAAATTAATCCATTTGAATACCAACTCAGTTTTATCAATATACAAAATGAGAATCAATTTTAATGTACATATAAGTGAATTTCACCGGTGTTAGCTGTTTACTGTTCGTTTGGAAACTTTTTATTCTAATGACTTCTTCTCAATAATCGAAAAGCCTAGCATTGTGGCATGCTTTGAAAAAGAACTACCAAGTTTGTTCTAATCAATGACCACAGGGGTCAAATAGGTTACAATCTCTAAACGACTTATTGTCAACTAAGATACATAAAAATATATTGGACCTTTACCTGAGTATAGCATTCTGAATGATGGGTTTTAATGTCAAAAACATAAATATCATAGACGCTTATCAAGTAATGAAGATGGCCTATATATCTAATATTATACCTGCATGCTGGGATCAAAGACTTCAATATTTGTTTATATTAATGAAATTGACTTTTATCTAATGGCACAGGGGTCAAATAGACTGAACTATTTTAACAATGTGTCGATTTAAATCATGCCTCATTCAGATAAATTGTATTGACCTTATTCGAGGTCAAAAGAATCAAATAGGCTCAATTATTTAAATGACTTATTGTCAATAACAAAGAGACATACACATGTAGAGGGATCTGATATTGGCACAATAACATGCCAGCTGGGATGATGAGCTAACTCGTTTGTTCAAACGAATGACCATGACCTTCATTCAAGATCACATATTTACTTCCTCTATTGCTGCCTTGATTTTGCTGGTACTCTATACCTTATCTGCAATAGATGAAGATATGATTCAAGATGCACAGCCTCTAGTTATATTAGTTGATCTCGATCTAGACTAACCATGTATGTAGGGAAGTCCACACAATAGATCAAAGGCATGTAACATGTTTTTTTTGTGCGATTATTATTAATTCAATTTCCAAACACGTATATACGTACGCATATACACATACACGCATTTCATTTGGATAATTACCAAGATTCATGGTCCTTTATGTCTCTAATTTCATCTGTATCACCCCTGAAGGTGTTGCCTCACTTATACAAGTATGAGTGGATTTTATTACAGTCTTACAAATGATATACTACTTTTATATTTATGCGGTTGTTTTTACTAATTGCAGCGTCTAACACCGACATATTCGATTTTTGAAATAGATTCTTTGTACTGGCAAAACAAATACGTTTCACCATGCAAATGTTAATCCAGATAATTGATACTGTTATAAAGGTAGGTATGGATTTTCTCACGTCGATAAACGTATTCATGCACGTAACAACCCGCTGCGTCCGAGGCTGGGACAGTGTCAACACTACCATGATATGCCCAATATACTGAATCGCGATTGCGGACATTTTGAATAAATTATTGATTCAAATCTTTCTATTACCTGTAAATTAAAGCAAAGGTGTGGTCTGTAACGGCGTATCACTTGTGTACGGCGGTGAGCTATTAGTACTGCAATTCCAATCAGTGGGGATGAGTAGTGTTTGATCGCAAGACGGGTTCAAAACAAGTAACATATTTCACGCGCCAGTTGTGGTAAATCCCATGTCTAGATCCGTATAGAGAACGTGTTTTTATAGGTCCTTAGAGGATTGGACAGACATTGGCATCTAAGCTGGGACAACCTTCTCTTATTTGTATTTTATCAAACAAAACAAACGGGAATTTAAGAACAGAGAGAAGTTGTGGCCGATTAAGTGCGCGGGATATGATTACAGCGAGATCCTGGAAGTATAATCTACGATTTAGGCCAGACGAATTGTAGTCAGATTAACGTTTAGAAGAGAAAGTATACAAAGATCCTCAAAATGACGTCTCCGGAAGACATCTTGGACGAAGGGATTATCAAGTCACTCAACTCCCTGTCAAAAGAATGGAGGGTAAGTTGTCAAGTGCTTATTTAGTAAATGAAGGGTGAGGACGGTTTCACTTTCAGGTCTTAACAGAAGCTTATAATAAGTACTTCTGTTCAGATCTCTCTAAGAGTTTTGGTGTATAGCTGAATTCAAAAGAAATGTATAACGTTGATACATTTAATTAATCTCATTTCTATTTAGTTCATTTGTTGCTACATTATTTTATATTGTTACTGCATTACCGTTAATTTAATCTTCCTCAAATATCCCATCCTTATAGATTTCACTGTCGTGATGGCGACATAAATATAATGATTAATAAGTGAATCACACTATATTTCATCAATACAATTTTACACATATCATTCATTGTTAAAATATTAATTTTAAATTATTAGCCAGATGAAGCAAATAAGCTTATATCCATAGGATGGAATGTGAAATCGAATACGTGATAACAATTTAAAAAGGAATTGATTTTAAATGACATGGCGACAATACAAAATTCGATATCTATGTACAGTGTCGGGTGGTAAGTTATGCATGTACATTGTAGTTTGTTAATGATCGGTAACAATTTTGATACATATATTGATACCTTATTATTGATTTCAGAACATCTCTGGAACCCAACTAGCATTCCTACATGTACTCCCTGAAGACATATATTTAAATAATTTTACCTACCAATGTGAATTTTTGCATTGAATTAACCGATAATGAAAATAGGAGGACTATAGTTAACAGCGGAATCCTTATCCAAATCCCCAGTCCGCTACTTGTAACGAATTCGTTATTCAGGACATCATTGCAAATTAACGAATCCATCTATTAAATCCAGTTACATTTGATAGTAAACGTGCTCTTTTTTTAACATGATAACATTGCAAAACCTTATGTAATTTTTTTTTTTATCTTTAAACTTTGTATTGGGCTCCCAAATATTGGGGAAATATAAGCGCTCTTTTTCATGTAAGTGTAATATACACAAATCTAAATGGAGATCTATTCATTTGTTTCCATCAAGACTGCACCCTTACCTGTCTTGTACATCCATAAAGGCATCCTCCTTCGACATTCCAGGGGTTGTCACTGAGGTTATATTCACCACTGGCATATCATATAGCAAAACTGAACGCAGTTCAGGAGAAAAAATCCTGATCAATCACATGCCTGCAGGGACTTCCGTAAAAGACCACACAATATACTGTTATTTGATTATTTTAATCTGCATCGTAAGATCACACTTCCTACCCATTAATTTAGCACACACAACCTTCAGCTTACCTATGACATATTCAAGAGATGGCTGTAACGATAGCGAAAGTAAACCATAGCATATCGAGAAATGCAATTTAAATCATGACTTGATATACATACAACAGAGCCATTTTCAAAATGGCGTCGTGATCAAGATCTTAATCAGATTGTTCATTTAAATGTATATATTTTAAATAACTTTTCCTTTTTTAATTAATTAAATTTGCTTGAATCAATATTTCATTAAGTTTAATATATTTAGATATACAGAGGAAATAAAAACCAAACTCTCTATGTGAAACTCTCGGAAATGAGATTTAGTGCTTTGAAGTGCGTCTGTGCTATGTTGACAAATTGATAGATATAAAAGGTAAAATTCTAATACCATTATCAGTTAATATCACTTAACACTTCACAACACAAGTCGTGTCTGCACCCAGTGTTCTCCCGTCATTTAGCCTAAGAGTGCCTGTAAACTTGGTAAGGTTCCATAACTGTGTTGATTTATAAATATGTTGAAATATTGTCGGTAACACTGTCGAATTGAATCGCTAGCATATATCTTTGTTTTAATATTAAATTACCTATCGTTTTACCTACCGAACAACAACATATACTATATCTATATGTGTGTATCCGCCTCCGTTTTACAAAATACAATCAGCCATAACGCATTTGCAATTTTTTTATATTTATATCGATGACCAGATGTCTACATTTGTTTGTTTCATTGATTTATGAATAATTCGAGTCGGTTTCCCAAACACGCTTTTCATGAATCCAACTGAATGAGAGTAAATATTTATCCAGATACTTTAATTATTCACATTAAGTATAATTAAGAGATTGACAAGAATCTGTTTCTGATCTGTTCCTTTTTTTTGTAAGTTAGATACGCTCGAGTTTTTATTATGATTGAAAAACTAAAGAGGTGTTATAAAAGTAAAAAAAGAAAATAAAATAACCATAAAAACATCATAGAAATACGTGTTAGATATTTGTTTCTAATCGGTTTCAAATTTGCATTATTACCTCGCGTTTTATGTTTGCATTTTCATGTCATGGTGTCCCCAGGGATGTCGTTAATTCACGTTAATGGTGTATTGAGTTGATTTTGTTTGGCTGCCTGACTGAGTCGTGCTGTAATAATTGCCATCATTTGATTGATGTGATGACCTCGATTCTTATATCAGTGATGCCATCGACAACCTAGATATAAAACTAAGGGATAAAAAAATGCTGGATACAAAATATGTTTTGTATAAATGTATTTTCTATGTTTTCGAGTAGTGGAGAATTTGAAAGGTAAAACACTGCTAGGCAAGGCTTATGTTTGCATTATCCTCAACCCTGTATTCTGATAGATACGTTTCCTGTCACATGGTATTTTCTGCTTGATACAAATATACACATTGATAATACACATATAAAGCCATGGTATCCGTAATATTCACCGTGGCATAATTAACAATTGTTTTCCGGGGAAAATAGAGTATTGATTTTGGTTTTTAACAATCGATGTATTGGCTTTTTAAACAATGAAGAACGTGTGTATTACCTATTGTACCATAGAACTGGGTCTAGTGTGTTGTTGATCTTGGGTCTTGTTACAAAGTAACCGCTTCAAAGACTAAACACATGTCAATAAAAACCAACGTATCGTGTCAATAGTCACTCACGTTATTTGACCAGTTTTGCGTGTTCCTTGACATCGACAGCTTCGATTACTGAACGATACTAGCATTTGCTTATTTATATAATTAATTTAGTTTGTATTTAATGATATCTTTTATGTATTTTTTATCTAAATTAAATTCACATCCTGTTTTTTTGTTGTTTTTTATGTTGTTTTTGTATTCATTTTCATGATCCAGTAAATATTGACTGGCTTCGCTTTAATATGGAAATACACCTAATGTTGACAGATTGTTCGAAAGTCTGTCATCTTTGCGTTGTTAATAAACGTATGCAATTTGTATAGAAGAGGACTTCATGCAAAACCTGTGCCAAACATTTTTTTCGTTAATGAAATAAAAGATTATAATGTAAATACGTGGAATAAACAGAACAAACCTTTTGATCACATGTAAATCTGAAATCGCTACTCATAATATATAACCATATTCATTTTGATTGTTAAACCAGTTTTTAGTTGGGGTTTTTTCATTGAATGATAATTCATCCTCCAGTAATGTTGACAATCGGCAAAAATAACGCAAAGAGCTATATTAAAATATACTGTCATTTTCGCGGGTCAACATTTTCCACATTTTCACTTAAAAACGAGTAAATTAGACATGAACAGATTTCAAATGAGCGATTTTACTTTAAGAGTATTATAATTCATCCCTTTCTAACTTTTCGCGGGGTCAGACTTTTTGGGACTATAGAAACGTCTCGCGAAAATATCAGTAATATCAACCCAGCGAGAATAATTTGTTATACATTATGCTATTGTGCTACTGCAGCATTTTGCGTCCCATTTTTTATGTTCATCAGTACCATTTCCCTGTTTGCCCATTGTACATTATTATTAGATTGATTGAATATTGATTGAAGTAAACAACAAAGGAGGCGCGTGTAGCCACGTATTATGTGTATTTATATAATATGTATGGCATAGTTAATCCTCAGATGAAACTGTACAATTTCGTCGTTTCGTGTGCTATGACAACACCAATAGCATTGGTAATGTATAGATTAATTACATCCTGGCAATATCAATTAAATATCGACAGACATCGTCTATCAGAAAGATCAATGGTCAGAGTTGACATATGGTAATGAACTCAGATTAGTACAAACTGATTTCACCATTATTTTTTCTCGATTGTGTTCATTATCATTTATACCGTAAATATATGCAGGATATCTGCCCATATTAGAAACGCCATTTAATGATAAAGCATGATGACATTAGGAAGATTACGTGTTTTAAAGTCTTCGTACACTATTTTTATTCCTCGGCTTTTCCGTG
Source organism: Argopecten irradians (assembly GCF_041381155.1). Lineage (NCBI taxonomy): Eukaryota > Metazoa > Mollusca > Bivalvia > Pectinida > Pectinidae > Argopecten > Argopecten irradians. The sequence continues at coordinate 10,580,657 of NC_091139.1, forward strand.
GTAAGTCATTTAGGTATTGTTCAATTTACTTCGACTCATCGCATGATTCGACTCGAAAGTTAAAACAAAAAACCCTCACCGAACGAATCGACAATCGAAAAAAACAATAGACTCACGGGAGTTCGGCTTAACGAAGTGTTTGTATTAATATTTTATGGCTACATTGTGTTACATGTTGTTGGTTTTTATCTATCATTCTGTCGTTTAGCGCTTAGAGATAAAAAAGAATATAAATTACTGATGACGTTCTTGATAGTGTTGCAACGTGATGTTGCAACGTTTTCGGGAATCGGGATTCGGGATTCGAACAACGAATCCGGTACCAGCACCTTATTAGCTATTCAAAAATAACAATTTGAAAAACATCAACAACAGATCGAAACATAATTTCACAACAACAAAAAAAAAAATGAAAAAAATGATTGTGCGATATTTTGTTTTAGGATTATACCCCTTGATTTCTGGAAGTGTATACTGATTCTTTAATTGATTAATTTAATAACTAATAAATAGGCTGGGCTGGAGTGTTTGTTGATAATTTCTAAATTTACAGTTATATGAAGTGAATATATATTAGCAAAAATATGAAGTTGATTACAGTTCAAATAAATAAGTATTTAATTATTGAAATTTTGTATACCAGGAATAACTCTACCCAAATCCTAACATAAACAGTTTAGCTAGATAGTCCATTAGGCTTCGGCATTATTCTGCAGGAGGGGTGGGGGCCCAATAGGGGAAATAGAGGTAAATCCTTTAAATCGCTACTAGTCATAGAGTTCTTCATGAATTGTAACCAAATTTGGCCACAAACATTCTTGGGGGAAAGGGAACGGAACTTGTATAAATTTTGGCTCTGGCCCCCCAGGGGCTGGAGGGGTGGGGCCCAATAGGGGAAATAGAGGTAAATCCTTTAAATCGCTACTAGTCAAAGAGTTTCTGAATAGAATGTAACCAAATTTGGCCACAAACATCCTCGGGGGAAGGGGAACAGAACTTGTATAAATTTTGGCTCTGGTCCCCCGGGGGCAGGAGGGGCGGGGCCCAATAGGGGAAATACCGGTAAATCCTTTAAATCGCTACTAGTCATAGAGTTCTACATGGATTGCACGTGTGTCAATTCACGCGCTTTATGTAAGGGTCGGTGAGTCGTGGGAACGTAAAACAAAAATGGCTGTCCTGAACAGGGGAATGTCTCATAAACGATTCTTGAAATACAAGTATACTTGTTTAAAAAAAATCATTTTAATAATTTTTAACTTGCATTGTCAGCTTTAAGTAGACTAGCCATTTATTTGCATATATTGTCGGCAGTTTTTAGTTTGTTGTGTTTGGGTCCAAGATAGAACTTGGTAACGGACCGTACTACAGTGGTAGTTGCAGCACATAGCAGCAGTGGGCGTAGTCGGTCACGCGACCGTTACAAGCCTACTAACACCTCGATAAATTGTTTTGAGTTTGAATAACGAATACGATGCTGCCACCAGATTCGTTATTCAAACTGAATAACGAAATACAATTTAAGAAGGTGTTTTACGGCTTTCAAGTGTTTAGATGATGTCTATAAACGTTTTACCAAATAAAGAATACGGTGCTGGCACCAGATTCGTTATTCAAATTCAAGCAGTAAATATTTTTTGAGTCCAAATTGCGTATTTTCCTAGATTTTGGTCGTAATTGGGAAAAGTCTGACCCACAAAAATTGTTACCCTCGAAAATAACCGGCTTTACGGTATTTCTTTCTCATTACTCCAAACGTTTATGTGGTCGTTTTGTTTTGTAACGATCAACACCAAAAATATGATACATTTTTACATCGCATGTCGTTTTTTAGATTCAATAAAGTGAATGGGGATCACTTTTTACGAGATATCACGCATTATTAATTATTAAAGACAATTAGCTATACATCATCATCATCTTCTCAATAGTAATTATTAATGTTGATGTACTAATATTTTCGATGTTTATGCGCTATAAGATATTATTTTATTAAACCGCTTAGCTTTCCGCTTAAAATATGTTAAACTATTATGAATAATTGCAGCAACTTTTCAATTGAAGCATTATTTTCTTTTGTCCATTCATATGTTGTCAACAAAAACAGAAGGGTGTATTTACTTTTACATGTTCAAATGATTAAATATTTCAGACATCGCACATTACATGCTTTCATTAAGGATATACATTACCGAATCCCTTTGGGGACATCCATTAAGGTAATATACTCGAAATTAAATGATCCTCGGGCAATATCAACTCGTTCTGTGCAAATTGAAATATTAAAAATTCATAAATCTTCTATGGATACGCTACTTAACGTTAGCTTCCATAGGAGGATTATATGCAACAACTAATGGGAATGCATATTGATATATCGACATCACGGAACCAGTTTTAACCGATAAATGAGATAACAGAAACACAGGGGATATATGATAGCATATATTAATTTGCTATCGTTCAATATGTGTTGACTTTTACGACGAATAATAAATAATATACACAGACAGTGTTTCCTAAACTTAAGTTCAGGTCAGGAAAACTTGACATGAACTGCACCTGCAATTGACCAGAAATTCACTTGAATTTGATCACATTTTGACTTCAGCGAATTTTCAGGTGAGATTCAGGTCAATATCAGGTGAAATTCAGGTTAGTTTTCTTACCTGAACTTGACAATTTTTCTCGTTTTAGGTCAATTTCAAGTCAGATTTTGAACCAGAAATTTTGGTAAAGTTCTTGTGAATTTCAGATTAGTAAATATTGTCTGTGTACCTCGAATGAAACAACATATGTATATAATTTGTAACGCTATTTGTTTTTTCATCACAGGGAATTAGATGGTCTTTTGCTACTTTCATGTCCAATGTTATATATTAAGTTATCTTCTTCAGCCATAAAAAGCTAAAATAAGGAAAAGGAAATGTAAGTAGATGTGTTTTGAATGTTTTATAAGTTTCATACATCATAACGAACATAAATAATTGTGATAACTAGCATGCATGTATGGTGGTAAAGACACCATAAATCCTGATGACGATTATACTACCATCTTGAAGTATTCTAAAGATAGTTGTACATGTACTAATGTTCGTGGATAGGGAAGTGCATAATACTTTGTATAACTCTGCATGATGGCCGCTGGTTCAATCACGTTTTAGGTTTCCAGCGAATTTCAACAGGCCATGTGTATAGTTTACTATAGATCTCTTAAATTATCTAATAGCAAAACTATTATATGCAATTGTTGAATTGTTAGATATGCAAGGGAAAGGTGATGTAAGATATGTTTATCTTTATGTATATACATTCTTAATAATTGATATGTGTATTTTCCTCTTACTTAATCATGATGTTTTAGCATTGCTATCACTAAGCTCCTTTTGGCCTATCGATACGATATCGAGAAATAATAGTGTAAACATTTGTCATTAGCGGACAATAGTACAAGAATTGTTTGTGTTCCTGTGACATTAAACAGCGGGTTTTATTTAGCATGGCTATGGTTTACCGACTCCATTATTGTCGGGTTAGGTGGTCGATGATGTACAGGTATTGATTATCACCTTGATAACGACAGCCAGTGTGTCCTGCCAATGTCTCGCTGTAACATACAGGATGTGAACTCTACTGTACCGCAAGGTCCCCACCACACTTACACCAGAACAGAAGATCGATAGATAGACTAAAGTACTCTTTATATAAATATGACATTGTTGTCTATATGACAAGGTTCGATACTGGTAAAGCGAAGCTTCCTATAGCTCTACGTGGTAACTTTTGGTGTCTTTCGGTGTCTTTGGGGACATTAGTTCTTCTGATAAGGGATTGGCTGTTAAGATATTAATCTTGGTAAAAAATACCTTGTCATGTTATCATATATTCGCTTCCATAAACCACGATTATTTGTTCTCAAAAACTTATATTTTTGCATTCCAAAATACAATATTTCTTGTTTGTCACTCATTGTTGGTGATGACCCAATGTCGTGAAGTAGTAAAAGATATTTGATCAGGTAAATTATCTGAATAACAACGCTAGAAGATTATACTTTATATTTATGTTTGTGTCACGCGATCGATTTTTGGAGACGTCGATACTTATCTCTAACTACCGTTATATGTAAGATGACTTTATTGAAAAAATACAATCAGCATTGATTTTCCTTATAAGAACTAAAAGAGAAAACTATTTATCCTTATCATTTAAAAGGATTGTAATTTAAATATTGAATACTGATACACTTCATTTATGTTTTGAATGTATATTTAGTATTCCAAACGGAGACATTTTCATTCCATTACGCCTTTGTTATCCGGAAGACTGACAAGACCAGCCAAATCTGGTGGTCTCGGTGACATACAATATATTTCAGATTGGATTTCCTTGCTGGATAATCATGTGCACGACAATTACATCGCATCATATAATTCATAGTTAATTATTTTCTTTAATGAACCTCAGTCAGATCCTGGAATATACGTAATAGGGGGAAAAGTGTTTATTCAATACTACCATTGGTTTTGGTAAGTTTTAATGTGAGGATCAGTGATTGCATGCTTTCATATATGTGTGACATTGACCTGCCTGGGGTAATAAACCGAATAATGATACAGGTTATACAGCTCAAGCGCTAAAAATAACTTTTACTGTGACATCACAATAGTTATCTGACGTTCCATGTTTAATGACGTCATAACAAATAGCGTCCTTAAATGCAAAATCTGGGAGCAGGAAACATAAGTTTTCACAAATACCATGATATAAGGAAAATATGTTTTTTCATATGCTTGGTATGAATGATAGTAATATCCCACACTCGGAGTCAATAATTGAGAGCCTCGAGTCTTCCCTAATTTAGTGACACTTTGGGTGTAATATCCCTATACTTCGTACTATCATATGAAAGACTCTTATTTTTAAGTAGCATGTCGATATTACGCTACAAAACAAATTAGAATTACGAGTTATGTCAATATGATATCCTTTTTCACAACTCAGTTGCAAAAACAAATTAGAATATCGATGATATGTCATCCTTTTTTCACGACTCAGTTACATAAACAAATAAGAACATCGATAATATGTCTTCCTTATTCAAGACTCAGTTACAAAAATAAATTAGAATATCGATGATATGTCATCCTTATTCACGACTCAGTTACAAAAACAAATTAGAACATCGATGATATGTCATCTTTATTCACGACTCAGTTACAAAAACAAATTAGAACATCGATGATATGTCATCCTTATTCACGACTCAGTTACAAAAACAAATTAGAACATCGATGATATGTCATCCTTATTCACGACTCAGTTACAAAAACAAATTAGAACATCGATGATATGTCATCCTTATTCACGACTCAGTTACAAAAATAAATTAGAACATCGATGATATGTCATCTTTATTCACGACTCAGTTACAAAAACAAATTAGAACATCGATGATATGTCATCCTTGTTCACGACTCAGTTACAAAAACAAATTAGAACATCGATGATATGTCGTCCTTATTTACGACTCAGATATATGATATCATAACATTAATTGATATACTAGAGATACATTTTGATTCAGTAAATACCTTAACATATCATATAAGGAAAATTATCGGTGGAAATTAAAAACCACTATACTTAAAAATCTACAATTTGTCTACAAAACTGTTTAACAAGAACATTATAATAAAGTAAAGTCACAAAAGTAAAGTTTGTGTCTTAGTTTCGTTGTTTATGAATGGAATTTGTGAGTAAATTTATGAGGTTCATTGCTCAATGAATTGATACTTTTTTTTAAAAATAATTAACTTTTATGAAAGCCTTAACACACATCCCCTCATTTTTCAAACTCCCTTAATCCGGGTGTATGTCTGTTTCATCAGTACAAAAAGATCCTTTTGTGCAAATCCAATATTTACCGTGGTTATTTTGAGAAAACACACTTCCCTTGAGTTATACATTAATCATCACAGCATTTAAATCAACCAACCGTTCATATCAAATCGTATATCCGAACCTACATAAATTCTGTACTTATTATTTTACGAGTAGACAAAACATTTTTAAAATTGATAATACATAATTAATAGGTTATTGTTTTCCTCGTATGTCCATGGAAAATCGCGTACTGTAATATAGACGTGAATGTATAAATGGAAGTTGTTGAGCACTCGCTTGTGTGAAAAAGAGGAAAGTTCATGGTTCTGTCTCCTGATCACGACACACCATGGTATATATAATTGATGATTTCTACTTCTGCTTAGCGCTCAGTATATAGAGAGTGAGACAAATGCTTTGCCAATTGTCAGTATAATCTTTGTTCTGACAGCTACTTCAGTGTGTTAGCACTATAAAAAGCCACAACATTACACTATTACAAAGAGACGCAAAACGAACGTACGGCGGTCTCCCAAAATACGCATAAAATTCACACATGCAACATACAGCATGGATGCATGGAAGGTCGTCCTTAAATGGACCTTGCTGTTTATAAGACGTTGATCTAAACAATAGACCAACTAAAATCAGCCAAACTGGTTGTCACATATGATAAGATAATTATTGACATAGTATCTATGGTACCATTCTGTCCAGCTTCGAACTTCATAATGTTTGTCTATTGAAACTAATCAATACAGCTCCCCTACAGTGGCAGGTCGGGGTGTCTTAATCGGAGTCAGATTCAACATATCCTGAATGTATAATATTTACGTAATAACTTAAATAATTATTTTGATTATGAAAATATTGATTTTGCCCCATCATATTTTCTGATATACAACGACTGTCTTAATATATCGAGAAATGATCAGAATGTTAAAAAAGCAGCGCAAAAAGTTTTGCAATCAAGGATTATGTACTGTTTTTCTTTTGTAGGTTTTTCGCTTGCACAACTGTTTTTTTTAAATCTATTCAGTTAGATTTCAGTTATAGTTTTTAGCGATCAAAGATATAATACAATAAATAAAAAGTATAATGTCAATAAAACCAATTAGACAGGCGTATAAAGAATGTTTCTATGACTTAATTGACATGACATTATAAATGGATTTGTATTGATTTAACCAAGTCAACTGCTGAACGATGACAGTGCTCTGATGTACAAATACGTTTGATACGCTTTCAATGGCAACCATGGTTTTAGTAAAGGACTTTGTGATAAAAAGGCATCAAAATCAACTCTATTTCGAGTTATAGGATTTCACCATGTAAAAAATACTTCTTTATCGACTACTTATCGTCTGACGTCATTGATATTTTTGCTTTGTTAGCGATATAGATTTAGTCCTGGGAGATCGTGAGAAAACGGTTTAGATCGAAATATTTCAAAAAAGCTTGCTAAGAAAGGAAATTAAGTACAAGGTTATAGTGTATGCCTAATCCGGTCGATATTCCTTGGTCTATTAAAAAAGAATATTAATAATATCCTGTATATCATTTTTGAAAATGTCAATAAACGCACTATTAATTATTTTGTTTCAAATAGGTTTTATCCATACCGTATAACATAAAACATGCGTATTTATCGATTTCTTGTCCAAATATAAGACTAGGTCAGGGGTACACTGATAATTCTTGCTTTTCTTTCTTTGATAAAGACTCTTCTTTTCTTTGATGTATCAACTGTCGTCTGCTGATTGTACTTATTAACCTTGAACGAACATGCCTAACTCTGAAAATAATTGAAAAGCATTCAATACCAATTACAGAATTACTTTGCAATACATACCTTTGCCAATAGCCAAGAAAAAGACGACATCGCCATACGAGATTTTCGATATCGTAAAAATGACGTCATCCCGGTAAATGTGACGTCACGTTTTAGAGGGACTAAATGACGTTTCATTCACCGTAAAGTTCAAGTTCTGGGTCAAGTTAGAAAAAGTTCCGTCAGATATGGAACAAATTGACGTAATCGTATTTACGGATAAAGCATTTCGTTGACGGATAAAGCACAAGTTTATCCGACAGTAATTATCGGTCAGTATGTTGGACAGTTGCAGGATAAATATGTATACATGTATTTTGTTCACCAATAGATAAAGACAGTGGTAAAGTATATATCTATATTATAATTAATGTATATGGTATATTTATGTATTTGATGTAATTCTTTGACTCTTATTAATAAAGCAGTATAGCATTTTTTTCTAAAGTGTGATTTATGATATATACCATGCTCATGTAGAAACCATTACATATATCCCTCCCATCTTCATAGCTTTCTTGTTCAGAAATGCTCAAGGCTCTCAAGACCACATACAATTATTTTAACTCCACTCCCCTTCACTAACAATGCAAATTAATCCATTTGAATACCAACTCAGTTTTATCAATATACAAAATGAGAATCAATTTTAATGTACATATATAAGTGAATTTCACCGGTGTCAGCTGTTTACTGTTCGTTTGGAAACTTTTTATTCTAATGACTTCTTCTCAATAATCGAAAAGCCTAGCATTGTGGCATGCTTTGAAAAAGAACTACCAAGTTTGTTCTAATCAATGACCACAGGGGTCAAATAGGTTACAATCTCTAAACGACTTATTGTCAACTAAGATACATAAAAATATATTGGACCTTTACCTGAGTATAGCATTCTGAATGATGGGTTTTAATGTCAAAAACATAAATATCATAGACCCTTATCAAGTAATGAAGATGGCCTATATATCTAATATTATACCTGCATGCTGGGATCAAATACTTCAACATTTGTTTACATTAATGACATTGACTTTCATCTAATAACCCAGGGGTCAAATAGACTGAACTATTTTAACAATGTGTCGATTTAAATCATGCCTCATTCAGATAAATTGTATTGACCTTATTCGAGGTCAAAAGAATCAAATAGGCTCAATTATTTAAATGACTTATTGTCAATAACAAATGCACAGGGATCTGATATTGGCACAATAACATGCTAGCTGGGATGATGAGCTAACTCGTTTGTTCAAACGAATGACCATGACCTTCATTCAAGATCAAGATTTACTTCCTCTATTGCTGCGTTGATTTTGCTGGTACTCGATACCCTATCTACAATAGATGAAGATATGATTCAAGATGCACAGCCTCTAGTTATATTAGTTGATCTTGATCTAGACTAACCATGTATGTAGGGAAATCCACACAATAGATCAAAGGCATGTAACATGTTTTTTTTGTGCGATTATTATTAATTCAATTTCCAAACACGTATATACGTACGCATATATACATACACGCATTTCATTTGGATAATTACCAAGATTCATGGTCCTTTATGTCTCTAATTTCATCTGTATCACCCCTGAAGGTGTTGCCTCACTTATACAAGTATGAGTGGATTTTATTACAGTCTTACAAATGATAGACTACTTTTATATTTATGCGGTTGTTTTTACTAATTGCAGCGTCTAACACCGACATATTCGATTTTTGAAATAGATTCTTTGTACTGGCAAAACAAATACGTTTCACCATGCAAATCCAGATAATTGATACTGTTATAAAGGTAGGTATGGATTTTCTCACGTCGATAAACGTATTCATGCACGTAACAACCCGCTGCGTCCGAGGCTGGGACAGTGTCAACACTGCCATGATATGCCCAATATACTGAATCGCGATTGCGGACATTTTGAATAAATTATTGATTCAAATCTTTCTATTACCTGTAAATTAAAGCAAAGGTGTGGTCTGTAACGGCGTATCACTTGTGTACGGCGGTGAGCTATTAGTACTGCAATTCCAATCAGTGGGGATGAGTAGTGTTTGATCGCAAGACGGGTTCAAAACAAGTAACATATTTCACGCGCCAGTTGTGGTAAATCCCATGTCTGGATCGGTATAGAGAACGTGTTTTTATAGGTCCTTAGAGGATTGGACAGACATTGGCATCTAAGCTGGGACAACCTTCTCTTATTTGTATTTTATCAAACAAAACAAACGGGAATTTAAGAACAGAGAGAAGTTGTGGCCGATTAAGTGCGCGGGATATGATTACAGCGAGATCCTGGAAGTATAATCTACGATTTAGGCCAGACGAATTGTAGTCAGATTAACGTTTAGAAGAGAAAGTATACAAAGATCCTCAAAATGACGTCTCCGGAAGACATCTTGGACGAAGGAATTATCAAGTCACTCAACTCCCTGTCAAAGGAATGGAGGGTAAGTTGTCAAGTGCTTATTTAGTAAATGAATGGGGAGGACGGCTTCACTTTCAGGTCTTAACAGAAGCTTATAATAAGTACTGCTGTTCAGATCTCTCTAAGAGTTTTGGTGTATAGCTGAATTCAAAAGAAATGTATAACGTTGATACATTTAATTAATCTCATTTCTATTTAGTTCATTTGTTGCTACATTATTTTATATTGTTACTGCATTACCGTTAATTTAATCTTCCTCAAATATCCCATCCTTATAAATTTCACTGTCGTGACGGCGACATAATGATTAACAAGTGAATCACACTATATTTCATAAATACAATTTTACACATATCATTCATTGTTAAAATATTAATTTTAAATTATTAGCCAGATGAAGCAAATAAGCTTAAATCCATAGGATGGAATGTGAAATCGAATACGTGATAACAATTTAAAAAGGAATTGATTTTAAATGACATGGCGACAATACAAAATTCGATATCTATGTACAGTGTCGGGTGGTAAGTTATGCATGTAGTTGTTAATGGTCGGTAACAATTTTGATACATATATTGATACCTTATTATTGATTTCAGAACATCTCTGGAACCCAACTAGCATTCCTACATGTACTCCCTGAAGACATATATTTAAATAGTTTTGCCTACCGATGTGACTTTTTGCATTGAATTAACCGATAATGAAAATAGGAGGGCTATAGTTAACAGAGGAATCCTTATTCAAATCCCCAGTCCGCTACTTGTAACGAATTCGTTATTCAGGACATTATTGCAAATTAACGAATCCATCTATTAAATCCAGTTACATTTGATAGTAAACGTGCTCTTTTTTTAAACATGATAACATTACAAAACCTTATTTAATTTGTTTTTTATCTTTAAAATTTGTATTGGGCTCCCAAATATTGGGGAAATATAAGCGCTCTTTTTCATTTAAGTGTAATATACACAAATGTAAATGGAGATTTATTCATTTGTTTCCATCAAGACTGCACCCTTACCTGTCTTGTACATCCATAAAGGCATCCTCCTTCGACATTCCAGGGGTTGTCACTGAGGTTATATTCACCACTGGCATATCATATAGCAAAACTGAACGCAGTTCAGGAGAAAAATCCTGATCAATCACATGCCTGCAGGGACTTCCGTAAAAGACCACACAATACACTGTTATTTGATTATTTTAATCTGCATCGTATGATCACACTTCCTACCCATTACTTTAGCACACACAACCTTCAGCTTACCTATGACATATTCAAGAGATGGCTGTAACGACAGCGAAAGTAAACCATGGCATATCGAGAAATGCAATTTAAATCATGACTTGATACACATACAACAGAGCCATTTTCAAAATAGCGTCGTGATCAAGATCTTAATCAGATTGTTCATTTAAATGTATATATTTTAAATAACTTTTCCTTTTTTAATTAATTAAATTTGCTTGAATCAATATTTCATTAAGTTAAATATATTTAGATATAGAGGAAATAAAAACCAAACTCTCTATGTGAAACTCTCGGAAATGAGATTTAGTGCTTTGAAGTGCGTCTGTGCTATGTTAACAAATTGATAGATATCAAAGGTAAAATTCTAATACCATTATCAGTTAATATCACTTAACACTTCACAACCCAAGTCGTGTCTGCACCCAGTGTTCTCCCGTCATTTAGCCTAAGAGTGCCTGTAAACGCGGTAAGGTTCAATGACTGTGTTGATTTATAAATATGTTGAAATATTGTCGGTAACACTGTCGAATTGAATCGCTAGCATATCTTTGTTTTAATATTAAATTACCTATCGTTTTACCTACCGAACAACATCATATACTATATCTTTATGTGTGTATCCGCCTCCGTTTTACAATCAGGGAGAATACATCAGCCATAACGCATTTGCAATTGTTTTGGTTTTTTTATTTATAACGATGACCAGATGTCTACATTTGTTTGTTTCATTGATTTATGAATAATTCGATTCGGTTTCTCAAACACGCTTTTCATGAATCCAACTGAATGAGAGTAAATATTTATCCAGATACTTTAATTATTCACATTAAGTATAATTAAGAGATTGACAAGAATCTGTTTCTGATCTGTTCCTTTTTTTTGTAAGTTAGATACGCTCGAGTTTTTATTATGAGTGAAAAAAACAAAAGAGGTGTGATAAAAGTAAAAATAGACAATAAAATAACCATAAAAAAACATCATAGAAATACGCGTTAGATGTTTGTTTCTAATCGGTTTCAAATTTGCATTATTACCTCGCGTTTTATGTTTGCATTTCCATGTCGTGCTGTCCCCGGGGATGCCGTTAATTCACCTTAATGGTGTATTGAGTTGATTTTGTTTGGCTGCCTGACTGAGTCGTGCTGTAATAATAGCCATCATTTGATTGATGTGATGACCTCTATTCTTATATCAGTGATGCCATCGACAACCTAGATATAAAACTAAGTGATAAAAAATGCTGGATACAAAATATGTTTTGTATAAATGTATTTTCTATGTTTTCGAGTAGTGGAGAATTTGAAAGGTAAAACACTGCTAGGCAAGGCTAATGTTTGCATTATCCTCAACCCTGTATTCTGATAGATACGTTTCCTGTCACATGGTATTTCTGCTTGATACAAATATACACATTGATAATACACATACAAAGCCATGGTATCCGTAATATTCACCGTGGCAGAATTAACAATTGTTTTCCGGGGAAAATAGAGTATTGATTTTGGTTTTTGACAATCGTTGTATTGGCTTTTTAAACAATGAAGTACGTGTATATTACCTATTGTACCATAGAACTGGGTCTAGTGTGTTGTTGATCTTGGGTCTTGTTACAAAGTAACCGCTTCAAAGACTAAACACATGTCAATAAAAACCAACGTATCGTGTCAATAGTCACTCACGTTATTTGACCAGTTTTGCGTGTTCCTTGACATCGACAGCTTCGATTACTGAACGATACTAGCATTTGCTTATTTACATAATTAATTTAGTTTGTATTTAATGATATCTTTTATGTATTTTTTATCTAAATTAAATTCACATCCTGGTTGTTTGTTTTTTTATGTTGTTTTTGTTTTCATTTTCATGATCCAGTAAAAATTGGCTGGCCTCGCTTTAATATGGAAATACACCTGGTGTTGACAGATTGTTCGAAAGTCTGTCATCTTTGCGTTGTTAGTAAATGTATGCAATTTGTAAACACCTTTTTTCGCTAATAAAATAAAAGGTTATAATGTAAATACGTGGAATAAACAGAACAAACCTTTTGATCACATGTAATGCTGACAATCGTTACTCATAATATATAACTATCTTCATTTTGATTGTTAAACCAGTTTTAGTTTTTTTTCATTGAATGATAATTCATCCCCCAGTAACGTTGACAAAAAATCGGCGAAATAACGCAAATAGCTATATCAAAATACACTGTCATTTTCGCGGTTCAAAATTTTCCAGATTTTCACTAAAAACGAGTAAATTAGACATGAACAGATTTCAAATGAAGCGATTTTACTTTAAGAGTATTATAATTCATCCCTTTCTAACTTTTCGCGGGTCAGACTTTTGGGACTATAGAAACGTCTCGCGAAAATACCAGAAATATCAACCCAGCGAGAATAATTTGTTATACGTTATGTTATTGTGCTACTGGCATTTCGCGTCCCATTTTTTATGTTCATCAGTACCATTTCCCTGTTTGCCCATTGTACATAATTATTAGATTGATTGAATATTGATTGAAGTAAACAACAAAGGAGGCGCGTGTAGCCACGTATTATGTGTATTTTATAATATGTATGGCATAGTTAATCCTCAGATGAAACTGTACAATTTCGTCGTGTCGTGTGCTATGACAACACCAATAGTAGTGATAATGTATAGCTTAATTACATCCTGGCAATATCAATTAAATATCAACAGACATCGTCTATCAGAAAGATCAATGGTCAGAGTTGACATATGGTAATGAACTCAGATTAGTACAAACTGATTTCACCATTATTTTTTCTCGATTGTGTTCATTATCATTTATACCGTAAATATATGCAAGATATCTGCCCATATTAGAAACGCCATTTAATGATAAAGCATGATGACATTAGGAAGATTACGTGTTTAAAAGATCTTCGTACACTATTTTTATTCCTCGGCTTTTCCGTGGTAAGTCATTTAGGTTTTGTTCAATTTACTTCGACTCATCGCATGATTCGACTCGAAAACTAAAAAACCTTCACCGAACGATAAGTTCGACAAATCGAAAAGCAATAGACTCATGGGAGTTCGGCTTAACGAAGTGTTTGTATTAATATTTTATGGCTACATTGTGTTACATGTGTTGGTTTTTATCTATCATTCTATCGTTTAGCGCTTAGAGATAGGAATATAAATTACTGATGACGTCTTGATAGTGTTGCAACGTGATGTTAGGAACGTATTCGGGAATCGGGATTCGGGATTCGAATAACGAATCCGATACCAGTACCTTATTCGTTATTCAAATATAACAATTTCAAAACATCAACAACAGATCGAAACATAATTTCACAACCAAAAATAAAACCTGAAACGAATAATTGTACGATATTTTGATAAGAGTTATTCCCCTTGATTTTCGGAAGTGTATGATGATTCTTTAATTGATTAATGAATAACTGGAGTGATAATTAATAGGCGGGGCTGGAGTGTTGTTGATAATTTCTAAATTTACAGTTATATGAAGTGAAGATATATTAGCAAAATGTGAAGTTGATTACAGTTGAAATAAATAAGTATTTTATTATTGAAATTCTGTACACCAGGAATAATCTACCAATCCTAACATAACAGTTTAGCTAGATTATCCATCAATCAATCAATCAACATTACTTGGGAGCACGATGTAAGAGGCGAATCTTTGCTTCGGCAAGATTCTGTCAGTGACCAAGCTGAATAAGATTGGGCCTAGCTGAGTAAGTTGGGGTCTACTGTTGCTATCACTATGGGGTATACGTAGAAGGGTACTGCAGTACATGGCAACGGACTGTCAAGTACAGGGTAACAGGATGTCAGTTCGATACCAGGTGTTCAGTAGCACAGGGCGACGTATTGCTTAAGCAGTGTTTGAGACAAGGTTTGCCAAAGCATTCGGTGACTCAGTAAAAGGGTGACTCGGTATTGTAGTCACAGGTGTCACGGTATACATGTAGATGTCGTGATACTGTGTACTTCGTACACGAGGAACTGACTGTCATAGTGAACAGCCTCTTTACCTAGACCTGTGGTATTGAAGATACAGGTTACTCAAGGTGATTCAGTTGTTGTATTTACCACGTGTAAATGAATCAGATTATGGTTGTTAATATGTGATCAGAAGTCAAGTAGACTAGCCATTTATTTGTATATATTGTCGACAGCATTTAGTTTGTTGTATTTAACAGTGCCTGGGTCCAAGGTAAAACTTGGTAATAGACCGTACTACAGTGGTAGTTGCAGCAAAGAGCAGGGCTCAGCGGGCGTAGTCGGTCACGCGAACGTTACAAGCCAAACACCTCGATTAATTGTTTTGACTTTGAATAACGAATACGATGCTGTCACCAGATTCGTTATCCAAACTGAATAACGAAATACGATGTAAGGAGGTGTTTTACGGCTTTCAAGTGTTTACCTGATGTCTATAAACGTTTTACCGAATAAAGAATACGGTGCTGGCACCAGATTCGTAATTCAAATTCAAGCAGTAAATATTTTTGAGGCCTAATTGCGTATTTTCCTAGATTTTGGTCGTAATTGGGAAAAGTTTGACCCACAAAAATTGTTACCCTCGAAAATAACCGGCTTTACGGTATTTCTTTCTCATTACTCCAAACGTTTATGTGGTCGTTTTGTTTTGTAACGATCAACACCAAAAATATGATACATTTTTACATCGCATGTCGTTTTTTAGATTCAATAAAGTGAATGGGGATCACTTTTTACGAGATATCACGCATTATTAATTATTAAAGACAATTAGCTATACATCATCATCATCCTCTCAATAGTAATTATTAATGTTGATGTACTAATATTTTCGATGCACTATAAGATATTATTTTATTAAACCGCTTAGCTTTCCGCTTAAAATATGTTAAATTATTATGAATAACTGCAGCAACTTTTCCACTGTCCCATTATTTTCTTTTGTCCGTTCATATGTTGTCAACAAAAACAGAAGGGTGTATTTACTTTTACATGTTCAAATGATTAAATATTTCAGACATCGCACATTACATGCCTTCATTAAGGATATCCATTACCGAATCCCTTTGGGGACATCCATTAAGGTGATATACTCGAAATTAAATGATCCTCGGGCAATATCAACTCGTTCTGTGCAAATTGAAATATTAAAAATTCATAAATCTTCTATGGATACGCTACTTAACGTTAGCTTCCATAGGAGGATTATATGCAACAACTAATGGGAATGCATATTGATATATCGACATCACGGAACCAGTTTTAACTGATAAATGAGATAACTGAAACACAGAGGATATATAATAGCATATATTAATTTGCTATCGTTCAATATGTGTTGACTTTTACGACGAATAATAAATAATATACACAGACAGTGTTTCCTAAACTTAAGTGCAGGTCAGGAAAACTTGACATGAACTGCACCTGCAATTGACCAGAAATTCACTTGAATTTGATCACATTTTAACTTCAGCGAATTTTCAGGTGAGATTCAGGTCAATATCAGGTGAAATTCAGGTTAGTTTTCTTACCTGAACTTGACAATTTTTCTCGTTTTAGGTCAATTTCAAGTCAGATTTTGAACCAGAAATTTTGGTCAAATTCTTGTGAATTTCAGATTAGTAAATATTGTCTGTGTACCTCGAATAAAACAACATATGTATATAATTTGTAACGCTGTTTGTTGTTTCATCACAGGGAATTAGATGGTCTTTTGCTACTTTCATGTCCAATGTTATATATTAAGTTATCTTCTTCAGCCATAAAAAGCTAAAATAAGGAAAAGGAAATGTAAGTAGATGTGTTTTGAATGTTTTATAAGTTTCAGACATCATTACGGACATAAATAATTGTGATAACTAACATGCATGTATGGTGGTAAAGCCACCATAAATCCTGATGACGATTATACCACCATCTTGAAGTATTCTAAAGATAGTTGTACATGTACTAATGTTCGTGGATAGGGAAGTGCATCATACTTTGTATAACTCTGCATGATGGCCGCTGGTTCAATCACGTTTTAGGTTTCCAGCGAATTTCAACAGGCCATGTATATAGTCTACTATAGATCTCTTAAATTATTTAATAGCAAAACTATTATATGCAATTGTTGAATTGTTAGATATGCAAGGGAAAGGTGATGTAAGATATGTTTATCTTTATGTATATACATTCTTAATAATTGATATGTGTATTTTCCTCTTACTTAATCATGATGTTTTAGCATTGCTATCACCAAGCTCCTTTTGACCTATCGATACGATATCGAGAAATAATAGTGTAAACATTTGTCATTAGCGGACAATAGTACAAGAATTGTTTGTGTTCCTGTGACATTAAACAGCGGGTTTTATTTAGCATGGCTATGGTTTACCGACTCCATTATTGTCGGGTTAGGTGGTCGATGATGTACAGGTATTGATTATCACCTTGATAACGACAGCCAGTGTGTCCTGCCAATGTCTCGCAGTAACATACATGATGTGAACTCTACTGTACCGCAAGGTCCCCACCACACTTACACCAGAACAGAAAATCGATAGATAGACTAAAGTACTCTTTATATAAATATGACATTGTTGTCTATATGACAAGGTTCGATACTGGTAAAGCGAAGCTTCCTATAGCTCTACGTGGTAACTTTTGGTGTCTTTCGGTGTCTTTGGGGACATTAGTTCTTCTGATAAGGGATTGGCTGTTAAGATATTAATCTTGGTAAAAAATACCTTGTCATGTTATCATATATTCGCTTCCATAAACCACGATTATTTGTTCTCAAAAACTTATATTTTTGCATTCCAAAATACAATATTTCTTGTTTGTCACTCATTGTTGGTGATGACCAAATGTCGTGAAGCAGTAAAAGATATTTTATCAGGTAAATTATCTGAATAACAAAGGTAGAAGACTATACGTATACGTTATATATATGTTTGTGTCACGCGATCGATTTTTGGAGACGTCGATACTTATCTCTAACTACCGTTATATTTAAGATGACTTTATCAAAACATAATTAGCATTGATTTTTCTTATAAGAACTAAAACAGAAAAATATTCATCCTTATCCTTAAAAAGGATTTGTATTTAAATATTGAATACTGATACACTTCATTTATGTTTTGAATGTATATTTAGTATTCCAAACGGAGACATTTTCATTCCATTACGCCTTTGTTATCCGGAAGACTGACAAGACCAGCCAAATCTGGTGGTCTCGGTGACATACAATATATTTCAGATTGGATTTCCTTTCTGGATAATCATGTGCACGACAATTACATCGCATCATATAATTCATAGTTAATTATTTTCTTTAATGAACCTCAGTCAGGTCCGGGAATATACGTAATATGGGGAAAAGTGTTTATTCAATGCTACCATTGATTTTGGTAAGCTTTAATGTGGGGATCAGTGATTGCATGCTTTCATATATGTGTGATATTGACCTGCCTGGGGTAATAAACCGAAGAATGACACAGGTTATACAGCTCAAGCGCTTAAAATAACTTTTACTGTGACATCACAATAGTTATCTGACGTTCCATGTATAATGACGTCATAACAAATAGCGTCCTTAAATGCAAAATCTGGGAGCAGGAAACATAAGTTCCCACAAATACCATGATATAAGGAAAATATGTTTTTTCATATGCTTGGTATGAATGATAGTAATATCCCACACTCGGAGTCACTAATTGAGAGCCTCGAGTTTTCCCTGATTTAGTGACATCTTGGGTGTAATATCCCTATACTTCGTAGTATCATATGAAAGCCTCTTATCTTTTAAACAGCATGCCGATATTGCGCTATTGAAACAAATTAGAACATCGATGATATGTCGTCAATATTCACGATTCAGTAACATAACAAATTAGAACATCGATGATAGGTCGTCCTTATTCACGATTCAGTAACAGAAAAAATAAGAACACCGATGATATGTCATCCTTATTCACGAGATCAGTTACAAAAACAAATAAGAACATTGATTATATGTCATCTTTATTCACGACTCAGTTAAAAAAAACAAATTAGAACATCGATGATATGTCATCTTTATTCACGACTCAGTTATAAAAAACAAATTAGAACATCGATGATATGTCATCTTTATTCACGACTCAGTTACAAAAACAAATTAGAACATCGATGATATGTCATCTTTATTCACGACTCAGTTACAAAAACAAATTAGAACATCGATGATATGTCATCTTTATTCACGACTCAGTTACAAAAACAAATTAGAACATCGATGATATGTCGTCTTTATTCACGACTCAGTTAAAAAAACAAATTAGAACATCGATGATATGTCATCTTTATTCACGACTCAGTTACAAAAACAAATTAGAACATCGATGATATGTCATCCTTATTCACGACTCAGTTACAAAAACAAATTAGAACATCGATGATATGTCATCTTTATTCACGACTCAGTTACAAAAACAAATTAGAACATCGATGATATGCCATCCTTGTTCACGACTCAGTTACAAAAACAAATTAGAACATCGATGATATGTCGTCCTTATTTACGACTCAGATATATGATATCATAACATTAATTGATATACTAGAGATACATTTTGATTCAGTAAATACCTTAACATATCATATAAGGGAAATTATCGGCGGTAATTAAAAACAACTATACTTAAAAATCTACAATTTGTCTACAAAACTGTTTGACAAGAACATTATAATAAAGTAAAGTCACATGTTTGTGTCTTCGTTTCGTTGTTCATGAATGGAATTTGTGAGTAAATTCATGAGGTTCATTGCTCAATGAATTGACACTTTTTTTAATAATTAACTTTTATGAAAGCCTTAACACACATCCCCTAATTTTTCAAACTCCCTTAATCCGGGTGTATGTCTGCTTCATCAGTACAAAAAGATCCGTTTGTGCAAATCCAATATTTACCGTGGTTATTTTGAGAAAACACACTTCCCTTGAGTTATACATTAATCATCACAGCATTTAAATCAACCAACCGTTCATATCAAATCGTATATCCAAACCTACTGAAATTCTGTACTTATTATTTTACGAGTAGACAAAACATTTTTAAAATTGATAATACATAATTAATAGGTTATTGTTTTCCTCGTATGTCCATGGAAAATCGCGTACTGTAATACAGACGTGAATGTATAAATGGAATTGGTTGAGCACTAGCTTGCGTGAAAAAGAGGAAAGTTCATGGTTCTATCTCCTGATCAAGACACACCATGGTATATATAATTGATGATTTCTACTTCTGCTTAGCGCTCAGTATATAGAGAGTGAGACAAATGCTTTGCCAATTGTCAGTATAATCTTTGTTCTGACAGCTACTTCAGTGTGTTAGCACTATAAAAAGCCACAACATTACACTATTACAAAGAGACGCAAAACGCACGTACGGCGGTCTCCCAAAACACGCATAAAATTCACACACGCAACATACAGCATGGATGCATGGGAGGTCGTCCTTAAATGGACCTTGCTGTTTATAAGACGTTGATCTAAACAATAGACCAACTAAAATCAGCCAAACTGGTTGTCACATATGATAAGATAATTATTGACATAAAATCTGTGGTACCATTCTATCCAGCTTCGAACTTCATAATGTTTGTCTATTGAGACTAATCAATACAGCTCCCCTACAGTGTCAGGTCGGGGTGTCTTGATCGGAGTCAGATTCAACATATCCTGAATGTATAATATTTACGTAATAACTTAAATAATTATTTTGATTATGAAAATATTGATTTTGCCCCATCATATTTTCTGATATACAACGACTGTCTTAATATATCGAGAAATGATCAGAATGTTAAAAAAGCAGCGCAAAAAGTTTTGCAATCAAGGATTATGTACTGTTTTTCTTCTGTAGGTTTTTCGCTTGATATGCACAACTATTTTTTAAATCTATTCAGTTAGATTTCAATTATTGTTTTTAGCGATCAAAGATATAATACAATAAATAAAAAGTATAATGTCAATAAAACCATTTAGACAGGCGTATAAAGAATGTTTCTATGACTTAATTGACATGACATTATAAATGGAATTGTATTGATTTAACCAAGTCAACTGCTGAACGATGACAGTGCTCTGATGTACAAATACGTTTGATACGCTTTCAATGGCAACCATAGTTTTAGTAAAGGACTTTATGATAAAAAGGCATCAAAATCAACTCTATTTCGAGTTATAGGATTTCACCATGTAAAAAATACTTCTTTATCGACTACTTATCGTCTGACGTCATTGATATTTTTGCTTTGTTAGCGATATAGATTTAGTCCTGGGAGATCGTGAGAAAACGGTTTAGATCGAAATATTTCAAAAAAGCTTGCTAAGAAAGGAAATTAAGTACAAGGTTATAGTGTATGCCTAATCCGGTCGATATTCCTTGGTCTATTAAAAAAGAATATTAATAATATCCTGTATATCATTTTTGAAAATGTCAATAAACGCACTATTAATTATTTTGTTTCAAATAGGTTTTATCCATACCGTATAACATAAAACATGCGTATTTATCGATTTCTTGTCCAAATATAAGACTAGGTCAGGGGTACACTGATAATTCTTGCTTTTCTTTCTTTGATAAAGACTCTTCTTTTCTTTGATGTATCAACTGTCGTCTGCTGATTGTACTTATTAACCTTGAACGAACATGCCTAACTGATATAGACGATCACCTGACGTTATTGTTTCTGTACCCTTGACATCATTCTCGTTTTTCTTTCTCAACGTTGACTGTTGATTTCCTTCAAGCATTAATCTTCATGTGACACTAACTGTCGTCTTTATGCAAATCATGTTTTTTTCTTCATAATACTCAGTTTATTAATTTTATATGGTCTATGTTAGAACATAGAGCGATTAAAATAGTAATGCATTATTATTTTATTTATTTCATATTTTAAGGTTTTCCTAATCATGATTGGTATTTTTGACATAAGATCCGATATCAATAAAACTATGATAAAAGTATGATTAGAATGAACCTTACATACGTACAAATGTATGTGAATATGCACCAGAAACTCACAGTCAATTTATTTGGTTCCTAGGCAATCAATACATTGTTAACATGTATGGTTATGAAACATTACAAAGGCACAACATATATGTCGTTTACTCTGAACATTTCCAATTTAATTGAACAATGGAATTTAGGATGTTACACAGTATGTCAAATTTTTCACAAAATCACGTTATATAAATAATCTAATGAATATTTTCTCTCGTAACATATTTATCAATGAATCATTCGTTTGTTTCATGGACATGTGAAATTGCAAATTCTTTTTTAAAAACGTGTCACCGTTGTTATGTTTGCAGGAAATGGTCATGGAGGCATGGATGGACCTGTTCGAGCAGGAGACAGAGGACACTGTCAATGTCATAGAAGAGTCCCGAATGATGATACGTTCGACACTCCTCGATTTCAATTATGAAAACCAACAGTTGAAAAATGAGGCCCGTCTACTTGGTAAGTGATATAGCAATAATTGCTCGTGTATAAAGCATGGTCTTCTTGGTAAGTGATGTAGTGTATAAATTTCAATTCTAAAATCTAACGGTTGAAAAATGAAGCCCGTTAAGCTTGTTAAGTGAGGTAACATTAATTGATATCAAGTGTGAATGTAATTAAGACATTTGAATTAATTATTAAATAAAAAGTAACAAAAAATGCAGCTTTTTAATTAAATTGTATTTTAATACATCTATCAATAATACTAAATAAACAGGGGAAATATCTTTTATAGTCAAGTGGTCTTTATACACAGGACACATTACGTTGAAATCGGTTATTTAGGACCTTGTTAAATTGGTCTCATAAAGCAATTTGTCATGATATACATGTAGATGTGAACGCAAATGTAGTTTATATAGTATTTCAAGTAGAATATAACTCATACTTTGGATAATCTATCAAATTAACTCACATTCTGAAATATATAAAGTTACTACTTATTCTTTTTTAAATTTACTGCTTGCACAGGTCTGGATTTCGAATTTTATTTTTGTATATTTCTATTTTAAGAGGAAAAGCGGAAGCAGGAAAATCTCGAACATGACCAAATGAAGGGACGAGAATCAAAATTGGAAGTCGAGGAAACACGTCCAAAGAGTCGAAGCCTGGCTAAAATACGAAGCGAGCACGCTCAAAGCAGAGCACAAAGCCGCAACGAACGTAGTTGGGGTGATCTAGCAGACCTTCGCAGAGAGAAATCCTACATGCGAAGTCCAACCACACTAAGTGTCAATGAAGTACGACCAAGTAGGAGTCAAAATCGCAATGAAGAGAGCTGGGGCGAGCTTTCGGCAGGAAGACCAGACAAAATCAGAAGTCGTAGTCCTAGACCGGATATGCGGCCTTTCAGTACTCTCAGTTCAGGAGAGCCACTACTCTCTGAGGACCAGATGAAGAAGGTAAGGGAGATATTTGTTCATGATGTGACTGTCAATGATCGGTTCAAATGTAGTTCAATTGGATTGCGTCAATCATCAATGACAGGTAGCTCTGTCAGTACAGCATCAAGCTAGGTACCAATGCAAGCCTTAATCTGGCCGCTACGTTTCCTCCTGTAGTAAAAGAGTAATAAAGGGGTCCATTACGTAGACAGTGTTCAAAGACCATCGCCATCCTCCAACTACATTGATAAAGGTTACAGAGAGAAATAATTTTTTCCAATTTTCAAGCTACTTCACGAATTTTAACCTGTAAACGGCTATATAATAGTATGGTACTTACTGTTTTTAACTCCAGTTTGCTCATGTTGTAATATCACTGGTTTATTTTTAAGGAATCTGAAATGATCCTTGGAGATATGCAGCATGCAGATTACAAGTTGATGAAGGAAAGAGAACGACAGGTGGAACAGCTACTGAAGCGCAGAGAAGAGAAGATGGAGGATAAGAAGAACGAGCTAAGAAACCAGGCCCAAGCTATCCTCAACAAGGCTATTGAGATGAGCAATGCGTAAGTAATAAATATAACTGATGGCAAAAAGAGTAAGTAATTCGGTGATGTATGCATTATATATTTCCAAGGATAAAAAGAACGCTTTCCTGTTCGTTTGAATATATATACCGACACCGGAGATATAGGACACAACACAAAGAAGAAGAACCTCTTCCAAAACAGTTCATGTTTGGCTAAAATGGCCCTAGTCTCTGTCCTTTTGTCCTGGACCCCTCTAGATATGTCCCTTGGACGTTTGGTATGGCTACTTCGGCCTTTTCACCTATCCTCTTTTTCTTTACTTGCTCTCACTCTCCACTTTGCACGCTTTCTAACACTTCCACGTCCTAAGTGTGTCAGATAATAGCATTGTATGGAACATGAGTGCTTTAAATAATCGCAATAATCGAGTTAATTCTCGCGTTAATTCTATGACATCTTTATCATATGCTTGCTAAATTAACTATGTCACTCCTTAACAGAAAAGAAAACTTAATGGATATTATCTTCGGTTACAGGGCTGCGACTGATAAGAAAAAGGTTGACATGCAGCTTCAGGCTAGACTGGATGCTCTAAAGAAAAACAAAATGAGACAATCAAGCCGGGCCAGCCATCATGATGACATGGAAGATATTGAGGAAATCCATATGTGATAAAAAGACCATTAATGTGTGATTGTATTGATAAATATGTCAAGTGCTTAACAACTGTCATATCATCGGATCCAATTAAATCGATAAATGTAGATTATTTATGACAACGAAGGGGATGTCATATTTTCGGATAAAATGTACATGATATTTTTATTGGTGAAGCGTCAATAGCAATTTCATAATATGATCACGTTGTTTAAAAAAATGCTAAAAGGTTAAGGGGAGATAATCCCTGACAAAAAAAAAGAGAAAGTTTCTGCAGACTTATTTATTGAAGTAAGTACATGCAATTAACAAAATAAGACACAATAGACCATTTCTAATAGCGATAACTTCTGCTTCAAGTTGTTTTTGAGTCTCACGATGACATTTTAAACATGGGAGAGAAACCTTAAATACTTTTCTTTCAAAATAAGCAATCAAGGATGTTTTAAGACAGGATTACCCTCGTCATGAACCATTCATAGATGTACATGTATAAGTTGCATGGCCTTACTTCATACAATGTAACATATTACTGAGATTTAATGCATATTGTACATTAAATCTTCATATTTCCTCAAATATGAAGATTCCGTTGTAATAGTCAATGTTGTTTTGATGATTTTTGAAATTTAACTAAATGTAGATATATGACATGTTCTAGAAAAATATAAGAGACTGGTGAATTTACGCTAATACAGTCAGCTGGGGATATACATATATGCTAAATATAAAATATAAAGGAAGATTATTCATGATTACATTTAACCAACCCAGGCCACAGAAATAGATCCGGTAAGATATAATCAGACATAAGGTATACATTGTTTAGATATATCGTAAATTGGGATATTTTTTCCGTTGATAAATTTGGGCGTTTTTGTATCAAAATAGGGTGGTTAGTTTTTGGTGTTTTTATATTTGGCGTTTCCCTGTTTTCTGTAATTGGCGCACATTTCTTATCTGAACGAATGATTCTAAAGGTGTACATGTTTCATTTGTTTTTAGTTCGGAACAATGTACAAACACTAGAACAGGTATTATTTTCCCGGTCGACAGAGCATACCTAAATGTATATTTATATAACGTGATAAAGTAACTTACCCGATATTACGTGATCAAGTGATAGATAGCGTGAAGATGTATTAATAACGCCTAATATACAAACAAATAAATGCATAGTCAATTATGGGGTGTTAAATTTTGGAGCTTTAGTGCAAAAACGCAAAATGAACAAACAAAAAATGCCCACACCCAAAACATTCAAATTGATGGTTTATGCAGTAAATATGACATTGAATCCAAGTCCTAAGCAAAATGTTATTAGCGTTCAGAAAATTAAACTCGTGTAAATGAGATAAGGTATTTATTATTCATTTTGTAATTTAAAACATTTGACCCTGTTGGTTATACAGCTTTGTATACATATCTCAAAGAGCGCATGACCCACTTGTCAATGACGTTCTGTAATATCTTCTTTAAGTATTCCTAATGTTTGAGTTGATGAAAGTTTTCAAAAAAGTTTGCAATCATCTAATTTGGACACCATTAAATAAGATATCATTTTTCACCTTTTTAATCGAACTGTATCTCCTGAATTAATTGGGATATGTCAACATATGCACTTATAACGATTGGACAAAACGTCTTATTATAAAGGTAGCCATTTTCGAGAGGGTTTAATTTCGTAATGAACACATTTATTTAATTTCGTAATGAACACATTTATGTTCTGATTTTTTTAGAAAAAAAAACTACAGTAAAGTAAAGTCTCGTTGATCAAATCACCTTCGTTTCCCGGCAAATGTGTCGGAATTTTGAAGCAGCCGGAGAATAAAGAGACATCCTTCATTGGATATAAAATATATGGTAAGAACACCATTTTAAAAGTGACCGAATTGACGAGGTTTCGCTTTATTTCTAGTAATCATACATGTATGAACTCAATCAAAGTATAACGCATCTCTCCTTGTTTATTATCAAGAATTTGCTGTGTCTTTCCTTGATTTCCATATAGAGTGGATTCCAGTGAACCATAACATACTCACTCAACCATATCATCTGGTTTCATTCTCAATAATTGTTTTTATCTTGGTTTTACGTGCAAACTCATTTTTATTTCAGTTTATTCTTTAACTGATTTTGATAACAATTCTGTTGTAACATGATAAAATATAGAAAGAAAAGTTTGATAAATAAACAGATAACTAACAGCATTTGTTATATTCATTTGTAAAATATTCATCTGCTTCTTATAATGTATTTAGTATTACAACAACCGCGTATGTGATTTAATGGTTTGGTGTAGATTACTACCTTTACACGCAAGCTAATACCGTAGGTATTATTCTACCCTCTTTCTCATAGAAGGTTATTTTCCCATTTCACCCCCTCCACTCCCCTCCCCTCCCATCTCCCGCCTACCTAGATTACGCCATTTTCACACTTGATATACCAGGTAAGATATCGTTCGAAATGTATCAATGTATCAGCACAGTTACGGCTGATCTAGTAACGAACCATTTACATATAGTAACCCCATTACATAACCCCATTAATATTCACTAGTTCTCGAGAGTTCATGCACTGTTTTTTTGTTTGTCAAGGTATACTTTACACCTGAGCCACCTATACTGTAGACGTATACCTATTATAATATCATCATTAACAATTCATCACACAAGCATCACAAATATAATGTGCTAGTGTCCTAGCCCAAAGTTCGACCGTGAGCTGAACCGGAAAAAAAAGTATGAAGTTCCATTCATGTGAGACCGATTCTACTGTTCTTCTGCGCTGTTCAGAGTGTATACTGTCCCATTGTGTTAGACATGCATGGCTGCATCATCGAACGCAAGGCAGGTTATGCTAATTTTCAGTTTCGTTTGAATTTTTAATGCAAATGGGTCGATATCGTTGAGTTTTACTGGTAGCATACATCTACGCTATTGGTTTGTTGATAGAACGTCACACGACTGGCAAAGGAGCAATTACTTTAGATACGGGCACCAAGGGTCAACATATATCAAACAATCATATTGTATTTCAAACGCCAAAATATCATTGAAAGTCATCGTATTGAAAACATTCAATATAACAAGTGTTCATCAACGAAATTATTGGATATAGGATGTAACAGGACGACCATTTGTATATTTCACCATTTAAAGGAAAGAGTTTTACCGTCAAGACATTCTTCTGAATAAGGATAAAGCTTACCATGACGCAAGACGAACCACCAAACATGAATATGACGGAGAACGTCGATGACGCCGTCTTCAAATACCTCAGTGCTACAGAGATGTCGCAGGATCTAAGGGTGTGTACATTATTATAAAAATGTTATTATGTATAGTACTCAGATCTAAAATATTGTTTTAAATATAAATTTCACAACAATAAACGGAATATAATATGCTTCAAGAAAATGTGGTAAGAGTATGTGCCGTCATTTGTTGGGTTTATGTACATATATAAATATTTTTGATCGAATCATTAACATTAAAGCGTCTTTTCACAATTTCTCTCAATGATTGCACCACGCCATGTGATCTGCAAGCCAAATGCCAAAGCAATAACAATAAGCTGAAAAGTTCCATTGTCTGTTTACAGTTTTCTCTTCAATAATGAATACCTTACAGCAGGTTATTTTCGTTGTAATGTTTTGAAGGTTCTATCTTATTTTATGTGATTTCACGGGGCAGTTCAACACAGTGTATTCTGATCAAGAAATATATAAATTAATTAAACTTTGATCTGTTCGATTAAGGTCGTAACATAGAATTGTTTTATCTGCGAAATTAACTTCTCATATGGGCATCTCAATCTACACGTTTGTTTTCTGCTGAAGCACAACGGCTCTCTTTTCGCTGATTCTTCATACAAACATGAAAGAATTTGTACACCAAGCTATTAATTATATTAATTAGAACTACATAGGTTATAAAAAGGAAATCACATTGTTCCAAATACGAAAGTTACTGTCATTATACTTTTTGACATGATATTGTAGTCATATACGATTTGTCTCTGTTCTCGGCAAAAATTGCTACATCGTTGTTTATCGGCTAAGTGAACATTAAAATCGATTTGCAAAGTTTCAGCCATACATGCATATAGTCTGTTGATATTTTATGGAATATCTCCAAAAGTGTTTTCCTATAAGTTTCTCTTTCAGTTTTTGTAACTTTATGTTACCATCTATATCAACCTCTCGTTGGGTAAAATGCAATACTTTTGTAAACGATGTTGGTAAAATATCTGAATTTGAAGACACTGCATATCGGCCTTTTTATCATACTTTTAAATAGTATATTTTTACACTGTGGCGTCCATTAAAATAGAAAGAGTCAATAATACTATGTAGTTGGACTATTTTGCAGCCATCGAATAATGACTGAACTATCTTGCATGAAGACCCTTTATGGTCTGCTGCTTGCTGTTATTCTATATTTACCTGCCAAATAGCCGTTAATAATTTGAAGATTTAAAATCCTTAATGATACCTTCAGATCTCCATGTTAAAAAGCAATATGAAATAAAGATAATCGAAAACAAGATCCATGGGTTTCGCAAAACTTCACTAATAACATACTGTCAGCAGCGCAAGCAAGAATGACGTGACCTGAACGTCGCTGTTATTTTAACGTCATTGCTTATTGTCGACGTCATGATAATAATGCTGTGATATCAGGAAGGCTGAAGTTAGTTCCGAGTTCCGTTTAAGAATATTGATGATATCATACATTTGTTAGGAACGTTGAGAACTTCAATCATATTCAGAAATAGCGACAACAAACTTTTTCATATCTAAAGTTGGTTCGGTAATGAAGTTTTCATTATCAAGGTATTTGTTGATGGTTGCTATAAAATTGGTACACCATACGTGTATAGTATGTATTATAACACTCGTGCACTATAGGTTTTGTTTGTTTCACCCTTTCAAGCTGATTAACTATTTACCATAAACCTTGCATCATATTTCCAATACTAATTTTTCTAAACGACGTGTACTTTCAGATTATGCCATAATTTGCATTTATTTAGATTAATAATTTATTTCATTTACCGGTTTGACAAAATAAACAACCCATTCAGTCTACGAGTACTTGATTCCCTCACTACACATTCTTTAAAACATTTTCCAGAAGATAGTTCTGGTCTCGATTTCTCGAAACAAAAGCGCAGACAAAAGTTAAAACTTACGTTTTTTCCTTAATTAACTTATGTGAAAAATGGCTCAGTTTTTTACTTAAGTCCATTTCGAGAAATGGAGGCCTGATATATCAGAGTTACTTATTAATTACCTTCTTTACTCAAGGGACATAACTCTGATAAATCATAACGAAAATTAATGTTTACATAACATATAATTAAGTAAATACTTTACAACGACATTATTACATTGAAACAAGCTAAATGGCGCTTAAAAATGGTACCTTATTATACCAACACGATATTTGCATAATGGCTACACATATCAATGGCTTCATGCATACACTCATATATCTTTCATACTACAGATGGAAAGTGTGTTGAATAATCATATCTTCCAAGTGCGTCACTTTCCATGTTTTCATCAGGGTGCCGTAACTTCGTTTTATGTCAAGGATAGTTATTAAAATATCCAACTCTACTATATATATCACGACAAAAAGGACTCGTGTTCAATATTTAACCATCCATCGCTCTTTCGTC
Organism: Argopecten irradians; assembly: GCF_041381155.1. Classification (NCBI taxonomy): domain Eukaryota; kingdom Metazoa; phylum Mollusca; class Bivalvia; order Pectinida; family Pectinidae; genus Argopecten; species Argopecten irradians. The sequence continues at coordinate 10,611,368 of NC_091139.1, forward strand.
AGCCTTTATGGAGCCTATACATATAATCCACACAAGCAAATGGTACACGTACCGCTCCCGATTGTAGCATATAGTACGCCAGGTACAAATGCCCAGTATCAAGAGTCTTTCATGAATGACATCCTTTCTTAACTTTCCAATATGAAATTATTACAAAAATAAAGGAAGTTCTTACTCTTGTTTGCTATCTTACATAAATATACGTGTCATTTACATATGTAATGCTTTCTTTTGGAACCGTTAAATGAAGGACGTTTCTCTCTCTCATATCGATTAATACTGGACCAGATTTAAGCTGATATCAATAACAGCATTGGAAGAGAAAAGTAAATATGAAGACAAGAAAGAGCCAATCAAAATTATTTACAAGTGCAATCATTATGTCATGTCAGCATGTGCGAGTTCTATACACCGTCTGCCTTTGTCTAATCCATAGCAGAAAGTACCAATGATTCGTGAATTGATACTACGAAAATGCCGCTTAATATCCTTTGTCCTAACTAGTTAACTAAGCAATATAGACATGTACATATATAAATCAGTAAATTACGGAATGCCGATATTGCATCATTCACAACAGGCCAATGCAATTCACAATTAGCTACATGAACTTTTTTTTCTGTTGTACTAGATACTGGACAGGTTTTGATGATCTCGCTTCATTTGTTTATTCACTCCAATTATCGTCCTCATGAATATAGTTAATGTCGGCTGTTCATTGAAACATTCGGATTTCAGTGGTGTTTCTCTTGGGAATAAACTAATTGAGCTAAATGTTCTGTGAGAAAAACTCATTTTATCTAGATCATTTATGGCTATCGTCCACTGATAAGCCAAATCCAATTTACATTTGTATATGTTTTCCAATAATTGACCAATTAAAGGATTCTGCGATTGTGGAGGGAAATGTCCTATCACAGTTTTACATAAAACATCAATATATTGTCTTTTTTAATACATGTAAAATATCATACGGGGTTCTTGAAATTACACACAACTTCACAGGTGCATATGTCATAACTGGGAAGAATTTTTGATGTGTTATTTTTTCTTCGCTTATCTATGGGAAGCCATAAGGATTGGAGAATTACGGCGTGAAAAAGCATTCCAATGGACAGGCAAATACATATTATGCCAAGATTAGTTACAAACAGAAAACGGATGCACTGTAACAGTTTTGTTCCTTGTGTCTTATGTATGTTTAGATGGAAACATTTCACACTTTACAATTACTAGAAACACAATCTGATTAAAACCAGCAAATGTGTAATGAAATTTTAGACCAAAACTTACCTACATAATTTGACCATGTTTACTAATTTCGCTCCAATGTTGAAGTAAATATAATGATTTTTGGTAGTACTGCTAAAAGCCATTTTTAACTTTTTTTATGCTAATCAAAATCTATACATTATAAGTATTGTTATTTTCCTTTTTATTTTTTTCTAGTGATGAGTAGCGTGAAAAATGCCTTTCTTGATTCATCAGTATGAAAAATACAGCACACATAACTTTAAGTGTTATTGTTGTAAAATCACGTGAAACATGTTTTAATTAGCCATGCATTCTTATGACTTTGAATTAAAATAGCATAAAGAGAGGAAAGTAGCTTTCCAATACATGGTAACGCTTAATGATATCATGACGCTGCCTCCATTGACAAGTCAACAGTAAAATGCTCAACAGATCTAGTTCTTATGGTGTCAAACCCCGTACAATCTTTAGTGATAGCTTGTTTGCCGATATCTCTTCTTGGATATACCTGAACAGAACTAAGTTGATAAAAACTGTGTATGCATCAGGAATAACTTAACGTATTACTGTTGAGTCGAAGGTTGTTGTGTTGCTTGTAAATTTTGGTAAATTATGTGAACTTGTTTTACTAGTAGGTGCGTTTCATTGATCAGAATGAAAAATCAACCTTAAAAACTAGTAAAATGCTTCCATCAAAAATAATAATAAGTACTGAATACCATGATTGTTTAAAAATACATTTGTTTTGTTTAACATACAGAACACGGTGATGACCATGTTCATGGAGCTGTTTGAGAAGGAAGCGAATGAGACGGTTGGAATCCTGGGAGAAAGTCGGCTGTTATTTAAGGCCGAGCTAACGGACTACCACCTGGAACAGGAAACGCTCAAACTGGAGGCGCGCATGCACGGTAAGTTTATCCTTTTAAAATCAACTAAAGAACTTGATGCCAATTGTATCTGGATTTTTTTTTCAAATATTGGTATTTAGGCTAAAAGGGAAAAAACTAAGAATAATCTATATCTGCCAAACATTTTTTACAATTATTGCTAATGCCTCAATGGTCTATTGTTTCCAAAAAGATTACAGCTGTGTGTTTTGTGTACATTCTTCATTTTTTCAGTATTTTGAAAATACTTTCCCTCTACAGAAGAAAGGCGACAGCAAGAGGAAATAGAGTTTCAGCAAAAATGTCGTCAGTCAAAGATGAGACCTTCCTCGAGTATGGAGGAAGAACCATTGCGACCAATTAGCAGAACACTGGCACAGATACGCAACGAGCGGTCACACAGTCGTGCGCAAAGTCGCGCACAAAGCCGTGCGCTTAGCCGTGCGCAGAGCCAAAACGATCGCAGCTCTGCAAGCTTCCGGAATAATGAAAGACCTCAAAGTTCAATGAGTATCCTAGGTGACAATGGCAGACCAGATTCCAGAAATAACCGCCCCTTCTCCAGAGCTCATTCTAATAGTCCCCGTCCCTTCAGTACCATGTCCTCAGGGGAACCTGCTATCTCCAAGGATCAATTGAAACAAGTAATTGTATTTCTTATATATTACGGGTATAGTGGTCAGTAAATAAAATTAACTTCGTCGGCTCATATAGCCGCTGAATTTCGTGGGCCACAATTTTAGCGACTTGGACTCAAAATTAGAAAATTAAATTTTGAAGTATGTATCGAAACCTTCGTCTGTTCTACGCATTTTCATTTTAATTTGTGTTATACATAGGCAGTCATTAATGGTCTACATTCATTAATTACAATTGTTTCTTTCATGTATGTTTAATATTATGTAATCACATCAATTTACTCTAAACGATACGTATATTGAGGATCTGTCATGCCTTCAAAATAGATTTATGACACGAGTTGTTTTTCTTTCGTCTTTTGCGAACCTTCGGCGGTCAATTCATCATTTTGTGGTAGAATTCGAAGTTATAAAAGAAGAAATACGTACCATTTATCGGCATCATACTAAGCAAAATACATATTGTATCACACGTGTGTGATAAATAAAGTTTATGAAGTGGATTTTTTGAATGGGGAAACACGGAAGTCATGTGATAAAAAGGTTTCACGTTATACTATTCTGCATGTTTAATCGTCAATAGATTTAACCATAATGTTTACAAGCGGAATATTGTGTTTTCTGTTTTACATACATGTTTTTGAAGTTAGACGTTTTGAATTTTCATTTTAACAGGAATCAGATGCCATATTGTCCGGAATGCAAGCTGCTGAAAACAAACAAATGCAGGAGAAGAAACGACAGCAGGAGGAACTTCAGAAACGAATGCAGGATAAATTGGCCGCCCGCAATGATCTTCAAAATCAGGCTAAGGCAATACTGGACCGCGCTCTAGAAGTAACTCAAGCGTAAGTTTTCCTTATTTATGAGTGGTGGTGAGGGTAGGGAGGTTCGCTCAATTTCTTCTTTAAAATGCAATAAAAATATTTTAAAATGCTGTATACAATTATTTATCCTGCAACTGTCCCACATACTGACCGATAACTACTGCCGGATAAACTTGTGCTTTATCCGTCAATACGATATGCTTTATCCGTCAATACGATCACGTGAATTTGTTCCATATCTGACGGTACTTTTTCTAACTTGACCCAGAACTTGAACCTTCCGGTGAATGAAACGTCATTCAGTCCCGCTAAAACGTGACGTCACATTCACCGAAATGACGTCATTTTTACGATATCGAAAATCTCGTATGGCGGTGCCGTCTTTTTCTTGGCTCATGACAAAAGTATGTATTGTTAAGTAATTCTTTAATAGGTATTTATTGTTATTTGAGTATTTTCATTTTCTTTCAGTGATATATCACACTGAATAGAATTACGGTGACTGTTTGTGAATGCGCTTATTTATTTCCCACGGCAGTAAAAAGGAGTGCACTCTCATTCGGTTAAGTGAATGAATCTTTACCTCCGCATCAAAGAATCGTCTCGCTTCGAGCGAAACAAAGTAAGGAACTGTCAATTTGCTTTCGTTTTGAATGCCATAATGGTTGCAGGATAAACAGAATACACGGTTAGTATCTTACAATACAAGGTTTATTTTGGTGCTCGACACGGAAAGCCGAGATGACTCGGCAAAGCCTCGTCATCTCGGCTTTCCTAAGTCTCGCACCAAAATAAACCTTGTATTGTAAGATACTAACCGTGTATTCTCTATTTAATCAGTTATACACTTGTTAACGCAACTTAGTAAAATGCTTCCTAAGGTTTTTCCAAAAAGTCCAATAACAATGATCGGGTTAGATTTAAATTAATTGGACGTGTTTGTTTTTACATGTATTACTATTTTGTTTGGGAGTGGGGGTTGGGGCAGAGGGGAGGAGGTTAGTTTTTTAGGGTTTTTTTCTGGGGGAGGTGACATCAAAATTACTGGTGGAGTGTTTTAGGATGTATATGCATGTTTCACCGTTCAACGTCTTGTCAACGGCTCATATGTGCCGTGTGTTGGGTGTGAGCTTGTCTAGTTTAAGAGACTGTAATATATTTGAGGTGTTTTGTCTGCTTACTTATATCAAAAAGAAAGAAATATGACAGCCTACTTTAATTGGTTATTTATATCGAAAAGAGTTAAACAATCACTCAATTATCTCACGACTTAGCACTCAGAGAAGGATTTTGCTATCGGATATATATCAATCCCATCAATAAGTTTATAATGAAACAGCCATGACACAAATGCATGTGGGAATATACACATTCACAGAAGGACATTATTTTATCCATATGACCATATGTTTCTGGCGATTCGTGCTTTTGATGATCATTTTCATCTTTTATCTCAGAAACAATTCCAGTAAGGAGAAGCTTGATCTGCAGCTCCAGGCAAGATTAGACAATCTGAAGAAAAAGAAACTACAGCTGCGGAACGATCCTCCAGGCGAGGAAGGGATTGAGGAAATTGACGTATAGTCTAAAGCAACCAACATCCGCATATCTACGACATAGCAACCAACATCCGCTTATCTACGGCATAGCAACCAACATCCTCATATCTACGGCATAGCAACCAACATCCTCATATCTACGACATAGCAACCAACAACCTCATATCTACGGCATAGCAACCAACATCCTCATATCTACGGCAGAGCAACCAACATCCTCATATCTACGGCATAGCAACCAACATCCTCATATTTACGGCATAGCAACCAACATCCTCATATCTACGGCATAGCAACCAACATCCTCATATCTACGACATAGCAACTAACATCCTCATATCTACGGCATAGCAACCAACAACCAAATATCTACGACATAGCAACCAACAACCAATATCTACGACATAGCAACCAACATCCGCATATCAACGGCAGAGCAACCAACATCCTCATATCTACGGCATAGCAACCAACAACCTCATATCTACGACATAGCAACCAACAACCATATATCTACGGCATAGCAACCAACATCCTCATATCTACGGCAGAGCAACCAACATCCTCATATCTACGGCATAGCAACCAACATCCTCATATCTACGGCATAGCAACCAACATCCTCATATCTACGGCATAGCAACCAACATCCTCATATCTACGGCATAGCAACCAACAACCAAATATCTACGACATAGCAACCAACAACCAATATCTACGACATAGCAACCAACATCCTCATATCTACGACAGAGCAACCAACATCACTAAATGTGATCAATGTTTATGTATTTTCTTGGATGAATAGAACTCGCAAAATTAAATCGTTGCAAAAATGTTTTAAACCAAAATGACTCTTCACCGTGAAAATAAATCACAGTTAAGCTTGAAAACACGAAATTAATCTTCGGCAAAAAATACACGTATGTTGGTATGTAATTCATTCTTATCATTTCCAATAACAAACACATTTGTATTACTGTTCATTAAGAGAGTAATTGCATTGTTTGTAATAACGAGCAATATAATACACTCTTTTTTTCCATTTTTGTCATTACCAAGTCGATATGTTCCACAATAATACTTAACTCCTAGTACATTTGCTATGTTTAACATATACAAATCCACATTTCTTACAATTTTAATTCTCAAACAATAAGCGTGACGAACCTTGAACAACTAGTTGTTTGTGGAAACTTTAAATAATGTCACTCATGAAAATTATGAAAATCTTTCTATTGCTCTTTTCAATTTTCCAATCATTACCACTGTTTCTATGTATTTTGCATATCTCTATAATCTTTCTAAAGTAACTGTTATCAAATCAAATTCGTTATTCAATAAGACAGAAACATATGCTGTTGGTGTAAGTGTAAACATCAGGTACTTACCATATACAGGGTGTTTCAGAAAAACATGTCCTGGATTTAAACAGTGATAGCTTCTTTATGAAAAAATCTCAATTACACGACTTACGATCAGACAATTTTGAGAGCAAACGATACCACAATTTGCTGGAAAGCAATAATTTAGAGTTATGATTTCATAATAAATCACCATGACGTCATTAATAACATCACTAAAACAATTATATACTGTTTTACCAAGGTACATTCGATTATAAAGACTTGCTGTATTGTGATAAAATCACTGTTTCAATGATGAAAATGAGTCAGAGGTAATTTTTTGTGGGTAATTTATCTAAATGTTACACAAAAACAAGAAATTGTTTTTCTAACATCAATATTACTGCTTGAATATATCAAGACAGTCATTTGTTTATATCATATCTTAGTTTAAATCATCGAGTATAATTACTGTCAAGTTCACGTTAATGTTCATTTGTGTATGTGTTGTAGTAATGTGATTACACTGATCATACAAATATCATGCAGCTTCCTTGGTAGTTGTTATAAGTCACTCTCTTATCTTTGATCTAAACACAAGTCAGTTCTATAGTTTTCTACAGTAAAAGAACAAATAACGTCTTCTTCTGCCTTCATTATCATTATTGTTTTTATTGCCACATTAACATTATGGAACCATTTCATATTCTGCTATCATACACATATATATTAGAATCAGGAAACGACCTCAGTTTTGAATACATGCACATGGTATTCGGGGAAAACATGTGTTTCAATGCTTATGATCATACTTTCAGAAATCATTTAAAAGTCTTCATATTAAGAAAACAAAAATCATCAGACCATAATGTATTGTTGAAACTTTATATTTCAGATGATATGTTTAAACTAGTATACATTGATTAAACTATTCTAGATAGCTGCTCTTCGTTAATGTAAATAAAATCCATTCAAACTTTGATTTTAGTGTGTCCTGCATTGAGTACTAATCAGAAATTCAGTTGGTGACAGCTTCTTGATAAACAATGCAGAACGTAGTTGCATCAACCGAGGATTAATTCAATTATATACTAGATTTGATCGGGACCAAAACACGGGATTCACACCCAGGTATTCGATCAAATCGAACGGAGGCACGACTGAAGAAGGAACGAACTAATAAAATGATGATTCCAGCAGTACATCGGTATTAATGTGTCTGTACGGACCGACAGGACAAACGCTGCATATGACACGCACATACTTTCATATAGACACCATAAAGTCAGACGGACAATACCAAAAACACACGAACAAATGAATGGACAGACAGACGATCAGATGGATGTATGGACAGACAGACAGACGAACAGATGGATGGATGGACAGACAAACAGACGAACAGATGGATGGATGGACAGACAGACAGACGAGCAGATGGATGATCACGATTTGCACACAATGACGAACGAACAGCGCTAAAAAGACAATATTAATAACGAATTTACTTAAATACACATTAAGAACCAAGTAATAAAATTAGCATGTTTTATTTTTTGTCCGTTGTAAAGATATCGTCTTAATTATATCTTCAAACAAACGCAATCACGAAAAAAAAGAAATAACTAGCGAACGAACAAAGGAAAAGAGGATGAACTTCCTTCCGTCTGTTAATCTGTCTGTGTACACGTCCGTACGGACGGACAGAACAGACACTACATATGACACGAACATACTGTCTAATGTGATTTCATTAGGTCAGACAGACAAACACACGAACAAATGAATGAATGGGCAGACAGACGGACAGACAAATCGCAGACACACACACAAGTCGCACACATGCACGGACGAACGGCGCTGAAAAAGTTGTAAGTTGGAACAAATCACGATGACATTAGTCCACATTAATTACGCATCAATAAAATGGCAAACACGATCAAAACATAAGTTGATAGAAATATATTTTTTCAGAACTTCTATGGTCGTGTTGGCGACGCTATATCTATAATACTCTATAATACATATCTTTGGCTTCAGTAAAAAATGCCACCATGTGTAAAATATCTTTCTTGTAAGTAAAAGACACCGGGATCTGAGAATTAGTTCATAATGAGGTAAAAACGGTATAAAGCTAGAATATATATATACGGCAATCCGAAATAAAAGGCCAAAATGAATTCAAAGTAAAATTAAAATCATTTCTATGGATTATATATTAAACCACTTCACTCCAAAAATCTATTATTAGAAGTATTATGAAACACCCTGTACGATAGCAATAAATTAGCATCGTGTGACGATGATTATCGAATTATTTTGATGAAAAAATATATTAGTTAAAATAACGTAAAATAATTGCCTTTATTTAAATCTATACTTTTGTTCGATTATGCATGCGTGACTTCATGGACTCATGCTTTTGTTGCACGCGTCAACAGTTTTGGTGATTCTGATACTGATATAACAGTCCGATGACGTCACAATAATCATGACGTCACAATATGCAATACGACATAATTGACATACCCATAATTCCCTCCATAGCTACGCTTTATACATTAACGTCGGCTGCTTTTCAACACTACTAAACTTAAAACTCACTATTTTGCGATAAATTATGGACAAGGAAGAGAAAGACGAGACGAAAAATGCGACGTCATTTCAGGTATCGTCTAAATGTGAACGACTGAAAAGGACTTCGAAGGACAGGTGTATGGTGATTGGTGAAACTAAGATGTACTACGGAAACAACGGGTCTGTTTATGTCATGTCTCCTATTCCGGGATCTCCAAATCCGGGAACTGAACCAGAACATATATACATCCGACCGGAGTCCCAAAAGGAAGACACGATGCCTCTTCAGGTGACACAAAAAGGTAAAAGAATTGCTTGGCTCTAATATTTCATAAAACATTTTATCAAAACGGGAAAAACCGCTATAACATTGCTTGAAAGTTTTGTGGCAATTACGACACTACATCGATTCGCCTATTAGTTTATTCCATCGTTAATCGTCTGACATTGAAGGTACAGTAATTAACGCATCTAATTTTTACATGCATATGTACAGAAAAACCTAAGTATGGGTATTTACTCAAGCGGGGCCGCGGTAGCGGGGTGGTTAAAATGCCCGACATATTACCTCAATCCCTTGACCTCTAGGATGCGAGTTCGAATCTTATGTTGGGCAGTTGCCATGTACTGGCATCTGGTCGAGGGTTTTTCTCCGGGTACTCCGGCTCTCCTCTATCAATAAACCTGGCACGTCCTTACATGACACTGCCTGTCAATAGGACGTTAAACTAATAAAACCCGAATCCTCAAAGTCATCCTCGATATTCCACTCCTGTCGAGATATCCATCACTAGCCTATATCATAGCACAGCGGCTTTGTGTGCAACAATGGATGAGATAGATAAATGAGTCACTTGATGAACAACAAAAAAATCAAATAACGGTACACTGTGTGGTTTTGAAAGTTAGGCGTCCCTCTGTACATAAGGGCAAAGTTGGACGCCTGTAGTTGGTCACCTTTCTCGTGAAACGCTCTCAGTTTTTATCCTAACATAACTCATGGGTGGGTACTGCGACAGTGATAGTAACCTATTGAATATCGAGGATGACTATAAGTAGAATTTTCCATATAGTATCGAATCGTTTCTGTACGATATTGCTTATTTTTATTTCTTTTCAACAGATAAACCAAAGAAAGGAAAGAAAAAAAGGAAACACAAAATTACAGTTGAAAATAAGGACGTATCTCCAAAATATGCGCTGCCACCATTAAAGACCGTACCTGAAAGCAAGGGGAATTTTCCAACGAGGGAAAAAAAGGGGAGAGAACCGTGTCAATTTCAGCGTTCAAAATACTACAAAGAAAATGACTATTCAGTAGGACAAGCAGAATCATGGATTCCACAACCAGGCTTCAAATCCAGCGGAAAGAAAACAGCACCGAAAAACACTGTGATGTCTGAATCTTCAAGTCTGACATATGGATCACTCCTTAAACTTGTGAAATCTTCAAAGAATGTACCAGCTTCGCCGTACCTAGAAACCACTGCCATCGAGAGTGTTCGGCTTCCGCCTATCCGTGGAGCTCAGAGAAGATCAGACTCCGCTAAAACTTGTAAGGTCCCGACTGTCCCATTCATCAACCTTTACAAAGACAGTGACCAGCTCCCGCCACTCAAGGTCAGCGCCATGCCAATGTCCTACAGATACGAACAGAAGGAATATTACAAGGTAACAAAGGGCTACCAGTGGTAGATAGTGATATTTCGGACACTGCAATGTGATCTTTGAAATCAGTGGCAACAAATAGAAATACAACCTTAAATATTCATTTTTATGACGGCATTTCACGAAAGAGTTCCGATGACCCTGTATATGGACCGAAAATGCGCGGGCTGGCCGCTCTTCATGGCAAACGCATCAATACAGTATACATGTACATGTACATGTGAGAGTGTAACATTTCGAAAAGGCGTCTCGATAGAGAAACATGCTTAACGTGTATTAAGTTCAGTGCCATACATGTTTGTCCTTCAATTTGCAGAAAAGATAATAATGTTAGAAATCTTGTGTTTGTGATCGAGTGTCCTCGGGAAGTTTGAAACAAATGTCTATATGATTATGTTAAAAATATTTAAAGTTATTATATTCATGGACGGTTATAATCATTTTATTAAATTGCTTATTTACAACTTTCTTGTGTGTTTTCTGTAATATATTTCTGTATAATACTTTTCTTCATTATGGCATACTGTAAAGTGTGATATGTTCTTACCTGTACATATCGTAATTCAACATGTCTTGCAATGACCGATTGCTTAAAATCACCGTTTGTAACGTTACCTACTTACAAAATGTATTAAAAATGCCAGTATCTCAGCAAGGATATGATTCTAGTATGTAAATGTTTCTAGCAGTACAGTAATCCAATGCACACAAAAGGCAATAAGGAAAACTCACATATCATCGATGAGAGTTCAATCGCTGGGTCAGGGGAGACAACTATTTTGCTATTAGAAATTTGTTATTTATTTACCGGGTATGTCAACTGCATTAATAACAAATGTATATTTCTATTTGGTAACAGCTTAAACCCCAAGAACAATAGTATGGATTTACTGCTGCGCTCTCTGAGAGGATTATCTAAAATGATATTATATTGCAATTTGATTACTCTTTTTTTGTGTCCCTCCGATGCAGATATATATATGCACTGTCACCATACTTGGACGTTCTTTACCACTACGGTGTTTATACGCTTTCAAAACAAGCGTTCTGATGCCCTTGTCAGGGTTAAGTTCATTTTCCGAATTTAAACTCAACAAGCATGTCATTTAAACGTATTGAAGACCTTTTGATATGCACGTGCATGACGTTTCAAGTTGCTGCTCGTATTATGTTTGAAAAAAAAAATATTATAAAGTTTCCGTTAGCTTGTAATAAGAAGAAAACAAACAAAACAATAACAATACGGATTTCCATCCGTAAATGGAAATCCCTGATTAAGCGTACTCCATCTTTGCAGATCACAAAGTTAGCTCCCTTACTTCATTATTATGTGGGCGCATTTCACGTTGTTTTCTCCGAAAAGTATGACGTTGCCCTAACAAACACATAAGGTCACACTCACTACATTCCCGTAAGGGCAGATAACTCTTTCATATACAGATACAGAATACAAATGGTAAAAGTTCCAATAGAAGGATTGAATTGACGTCAAAGAACAACGTAACCTCGGAAACCGCTGTGTCTACACTCCACTACACTCCGTTTATATAGCAACCTAGTGTAGGCTTACTAGGTAAGTGACGATATGTGCCTTGTGCTGGGTGTGAGCTTGTCTAGTTTAAGAGACTGTAATATATTTGAGGTGTTTTGTCTGCTTATTTATATCAAAAAGAAAGAAATTTGACAGCCTACTTCAATTGGTTATTTATATCGAAAAGATTTAAACAACCACTCAATTATCTCAAGTCTGAGCACACAGAGAAGGGTTTTGCTATCGGATATATATAAATCCCATCAATATAATTATAATGAAACAGACATGAAACAAATGCATGTGGGTATATACACATTCACAGAAGAACACGATTTTTACCCATATGACCATGTTATATATGTTTCTGGCGATTCGTGCTTTTGATGATCATTTTCATCTTTTATCTCAGAAACAATTCCAGTAAGGAGAAGCTTGATCTGCAACTCCAGGCAAGATTAGACAATCTGAAGAAAAAGAAACTACAACTGCGGAACGATCCTCCAGGCGAGGAAGGGATTGAGGAAATCGACGTATCTACGGCATAGCAACCAACATCCTCATATCTACGGCATAGCAACCAACATCCTCATATCTACGGCATAGCAACCAACATCCTCATATCTACGGCATAGCAACCAACATCCTCATATCTACGGCATAGCAACCAACATCCTCATATCTACGACATAGCAACCAACATCCTCATATCTACGGCATAGCAACCAACATCCTCATATCTACGACATAGAAACCAACATCCTCATATCTACGGCATAGCAACCAACATCCTCATATCTACGACATAGCAACCAACATCCTCATATCTACGGCATAGCAACCAACATCCTCATATCTACGACATAGCAACCAACAACCAAATATCTACGACATAGCAACCAACAACCAATATCTACGACATAGCAACCAACATCCTCATATCTACGGCATAGCAACCAACATCCTCATATCTACGGCATAGCAACCAGCAACCAACATCCTCATATCTACGACATAGCAACCAACATCCTCATATCTACGGCATAGCAACCAACAACCAAATATCTACGACATAGCAACCAACAACCAATATCTACGACATAGCAACCAACATCCTCATATCTACGACAGAGCAACCAACATCCTCATATCTACGAGATCCTGTTAAAACTAAATGTGATCAATGTTTATGTATTTTCTTGGATGAATAGAACTCGCAAAATTAAATCGTTGCAAAAATGTTTTAAGACCAATATGACTCTTCACCGTGAAAATAAATCACAGTTAAGCTTGAAAACACGAAATTAATCTTCGGCGAAAAATACACGTATGTTGGTATGTAATTCATTCTTAACGTTTCCAATAACAAACACATTTGTATTACTGTTCATTAAGAGAGTAATTGCAATGTTTGTAATAACGAGCAATATAATACACTCTTTTTTTCATTTTTGTCATTACCAAGTCGATATGTTCCACAATAATAATTAACTCTTAGTACATTTGCTATGTTTAACATATACAAATCCACATTTCTTACAATTTTAATTCTCAAACAATAAGAGTGACGAACGTTGAACAACTAGTTGTTTGTGGAAACTTTAAATAATGTCACTCATGAAAATTATGAAAATCTTTCTACTGCTCTTTTCAATTTTTCCAATCATTACCACTGTTTCTATATATTTAGCATATCTCTATAATCTTTCTAAAGTAACTGTTATCAAATCAAATTCGTTATTCAATAAGACAGAAACATATGCTGTTGGTGTAAGTGTAAACATCAGGTACTTACCATATATAGGGTGTTTCAGAAAAACATGTCCTGGATTTAAACTGTGATAACTTCTTTATGAAAAAATCTCAATTACACGACTTACGATCAGACAATTTTGAGAGCAATCGATACCACAATTTGATGGAAAGCAATAATTTAGAGTTATGATTTCATAATAAATCACCATGACGTCATTAATAACATCACTAAAACAATTATATACTGTTTTACCAAGGTACATTCGATTATAAAGACTTGCTGTATTGTGATAAAATCACTGTTTCAATGATGAAAATGAGTCAGAGGTAATTTTTTGTGGGTAATTTATCTAAATGTTACACAAAAACAAGAAATTGTTTTTCTAACATCAATATTACTGCTTGAATATATCAAGACAGTCATTTGTTTATATCATATCTTAGTTTACATCATCGAGTATAATTACTGTCAAGTTCACGTTAATGTTCATTTGTGTATGTGTTGTAGTAATGTGATTACACTGATCATACAAATATCATGCAGCTTCCTTGGTAGTTGTTATAAGTCACTCTCTTATCTTTGATCTAAACACAAGTCAGTTCTATAGTTTTCTACAGTAAAAGAACAAATAACGTCTTCTTCTGCCTTCATTATCATTATTGTATTTATTGCCACATTAACATTATGGAACCATTTCATATTCTGCTATCATACACATATATATTAGAATCAGGAAACGACCTCAGTTTTGAATACATGCACATGGTATTCGGGGAAAACATGTGTTTCAATGCTTATGATCATACTTTCAGAAATCATTTAAAAGTCTTCATATTAAGAAAACAAAAATCATCAGACCATAATGTATTGTTGAAACTTTATATTTCAGATGATATGTTTAAACTAATATAAATTGATTAAACTATTCTAGATAGCTGCTCTTCGTTAAAGATGCTCCACCGCCGACAGAGCATAAATGATATTCATTATTTGAACAATAATTGGTGTTTAATCGTGTATATATATGTCTAATTAACACAAAAAATAATATAGAAATAATTTATTTTGCTTTTGGTGCATTCGCAATCTGTACTTTATTCCATATAGGATATAGTGCCACGGAATTTTTTCGGGATGCAATTAATTATTTTTTCATATTTTCAACTTGAAGTAGAATTAGAACCTCAAACTTTTCAATGGTGGTAATGGTGTAAAGTAAGTAACTTTTGTAACTGCAGAAAATTACCAAATCGACTGCTCCTGTTTTTGGTAGTGAAAAAAATACCATTTGTCAGCGGTGGAGCATCTTTAATGTAAATAAAATCCATTCAAACTTTGATTTTAGTGTGTGCGTTTCGTAATAAATTTTGTTAAATGTGATCATCAAATTATGTCCTGCATTGAGTACTAATCAGAAATTCAGTTGGTGACAGCTTCTTGATAAACAATGCAGAACGTAGTTGCATCAACCGAGGATTAATTCAATTATATACTAGATTTGATCGCGACCAAAACACGGGATTCACACCCAGGTATTCGATCAAATCGAACGGAGGCACGACTGAAGAAGGAACGAACAAATAAAATGATGATTCCAGCAGTACATCGGTATTAATGTGTCTGTACGGACCGACAGGACAAACGCTGCATATGACACGCACATACTTTCATATAGACCCCATAAAGTCAGACGGACAATACCAAAAACACACGAACAAATGAATGGACAGACAGACGATCAGACAGATGGATGTATGGACAGACAGACAGACGAACAGATGGATGGATGGACAAACAGACGAACAGATGGATGGATGGACAGGCAGACAGACAAGCAGATGGATGATCACGATTTGCACACAATGACGAACGAACAGCGCTAAAAAAGACAATATTAATAACGAATTTACTGAAATACACATTAAGAACCAAGTAATAAAATAAGCATGTTTTATTTTTTGTCCATTGTAAAGATATCGTCTTAATTATATCTTCAAACAAATGCAATCACGAAAAAATAGAAATAACTAGCGAACGAACAAAGGAAAAGAGGATGAACTTCCTTCCGTCTGTTAATCTGTCTGTGTACACGTCCGTACGGACGGACAGAACAGACACTACATATGACACGAACATACTGTCTAATGTGATTATATTAGGTCAGACAGACAAACACACGAACAAATAAATGAATGGGCAGACAGACGGACAGACAAATCGCAGACACACACACAAGTCGCACACATGCACGGACGAACGGCGCTGAAAAAGTTGTAAGTTGGAACAAATCACGATGACATTAGTCCACATTAATTACGCATCAATAAAATGGCAAACACGATCAAAACATAAGTTGATAAAAAATATATTTTTTCAGAACTTCTATGGTCGTGTTGGCGACGCTATATCTATAATACTCTATAATACATATCTTTGGCTTCAGTAAAAAATGCCGCCATGTGTAAAATATCTTTCTTGTAAGTAAAAGACACCGGGATCTGAGAATTAGTTCATAATGAGGTAAAAACGGTATAAAGCTAATATATAAATACGGCAATCCGAAATAAAAGGCCAAAATGAATTCAAAGTAAAATTAAAATCATTTCTATGGATTATATATTAAACCTCTTCACTCCAAAAATCTATTATTAGAAGTATTATGAAACACCCTGTACGATAGCAATAAATTAGCATCGTGTGACGATGATTATCGAATTATTTTGATGAAAAAATATATTAGTTAAAATAACGTAAAATAATTGCCTTTATTTAAATCTATACTTTTGTTCGATTATGCATGCGTGACTTCATGGACTCATGCTTTTGTTGCACGCGTCAACAGTTTTGGTGATTCTGATACTGATATAACAGTCCGATGACTTCACAATAATCATGACGTCACAAAATGCAATACGACATAATTGTCATACCCATAATTCCCTCCATAGCTACGCTTTATACATTAACGTCGGCTGCTTTTCAACACCACTAAACTTAAAACTCACTATTTTGCGATAAATTATGGACAAGGAAGAGAAAGACGAGACGAAAAATGCGACGTCATTTCAGGTATCGTCTAAATGTGAACGACTGAAAAGGACTTCGAAGGACAGATGTATGGTGATTGGTGAAACTAAGATGTATTACGGAAACATCGGGTCTGTTTATGTCATGTCTCCCATTCCGGGATCTCCAAATCCGGGAACTGAACCAGAACATGTATACATCCGACCGGAGTCCCAAAAGGAAGACACGATGCCTCTTCAGGTGACACAAAAAGGTAAAAGAATTGCTTGGCTCTAATATTTCATAAAACATTTTATCAAAACGGGAAAAACCACTATAACATTGCTTGAAAGTTTTGTGGCAATTACGACACTACATCGATTCGCCTATTAGTTTATTCCATCGTTAATCGTCTGACATTGAAGGTACAGTAATTAACGCATCTAATTTTTACATTCATATGTACAGAAAAACCTAAGTATGGGTATTTACTCAACCGGGGCCGCGGTAGCGGGGTGGTTAAAATGCCCGACATATAACCACAATCCCTTGACCTCTGGGATACGAGTTCGAATCTTATGTTGGGCAGTTGCCACGTACTGGCCTCTGGTCTGTGATTTTTCTCTGGGTACTCCGGCTCTCCTCTATCAACAAACCTGGCACTCCTTACATGATCCTGCCTGTTAATAGGACGTTAAACTAATAAAACCCGAATCCTCAAAGTCATCCTCGATATTCCACTCCTGTCGAGATATCCATCACTAGCCTATATCATAGCACACCGGCTTTGTGTGCAACAATGGATGAGATAGATAAATGAGTCACTTGATGAACAACAAAAAAATCAAATAACGGTACACTGTGTGGTTTTGAAAGTTAGGCGTCCCTCTGTACATAAGGGCAAAGTTGGACGCCTGTAGTTGGTCACCTTTCTCGTGAAACGCTCTCAGTTTTTATCCTAACATAACTCATGGGTGGGTACTGCGACAGTGATAGTAACCTATTGAATATCGAGGATGACTATAAGTAGAATTTTCCATATAGTATCGAATCGTTTCTGTACGATATTGCTTATTTTTATTTCTTTTCAACAGATAAACCAAAGAAAGGAAAGAAAAAAAGGAAACACAAAATTACAGTTGAAAATAAGGACGTATCTCCAAAATATGCGCTGCCACCATCAAAGACCGTACCTGAAAGCAAGGGGAATTTTCCAACAAGGGAAAAAAAGGGGAGAGAACCCTGTCAATTTCAGCGTTCAAAATACTACAAAGAAAATGACTATTCAGTAGGACAAGCAGAATCATGGATTCCACAACCAGGCTTCAAATCCAGCGGAAAGAAAACAGCACCGAAAAACACTGTGATGTCTGAATCTTCAAGTCTGACATATGGATCACTCCTTAAACTTGTGAAATCTTCAAAGAATGTACCAGCTTCGCCGTACCTAGAAACCACTGCCATCGAGAGTGTTCGGCTTCCGCCTATCCGTGGAGCTCAGAGAAGATCAGACTCCGCTAAAACTTGTAATGTCCCGACTGTCCCATTCATCAACCTTTACAAAGACAGTGACCAGCTCCCACCACTCAAGGTCAGCGCCATGCCAATGTCCTACAGATACGAACAGAAGGAATATTACAAGGTAACAAAGGGCTACCAGTGGTAGATAGTGATATTTCGGACACTGCAATGTGATCTTTGAAATCAGTGGCAACAAATAGAAATACAACCTTAAATATTCATTTTTATGACGGCATTTCACGAAAGAGTTCCGATGACCATGTATATGGACCGAAAATGCGCGGGCTGGCCGCTCTTCATGGCAAACGCATCAATACAGTATGCATGTACATGTACATGTGAGAGTGTAACATTTCGAAAAGGTATCTCGATAGAGAAACATGCTTAACGTGTATTAAGTTCAGTGCCATACATGTTTGTCCTTCAATTTGCAGAAAAGATAATAATGTTAGAAATCTTGTGTTTGTGATCGAGTGTCCTCGGGAAGTTTGAAACAAATGTCTATGTGATTATGTTAAACATATGTGAAGTTATTATATTAATTGACGGTTATAATCATTTTATTGAATTTCTTGTTTACAACTTTCTTGCGTGTTCGTTGTCATATATTCTGTAATACTTTTCTTCATTATGGCATACTGTAAAGTGTGATATGTTCTTACCTGTACATATCGTAATTCAACATGTCTTGCAATGACCGATTGTTCAAAATCACCGTTTGTAACGTCACCTACTTACAAAATGTATTAAAAATGCCAGTAATTCAGCAAGGCTATGATTCTAATATGTAAATGTTTCTAGCAGTACAGTAATCCAATGCACACAAAAGGCAATAAGGAAAACTCACATATCATCGATGAGAGTTCAATCGCTGGGTCAGGGGAGACAACTATTTTGCTATTAGAAATTTGTTATTTATTTACCGGGTATGTCAACTGCATTAATAACAAATGTATATTTCTATTTGGTAACAGCTTAAACCCCAAGAACAATAGTATGGATTTACTGCTGCGCTCTCTGAGAGGATTATCTAAAATGATATTATATTGCAATTTGATTACTCTTTTTTTGTGTCCCTCCGATGCAGATATATATATGCACTGTCACCATACTTGGACGTTCTTTACCACTACGGTGTTTATACGCTTTCAAAACAAGCGTTCTGATGCCCTTGTCAGGGTTAAGTTCATTTTCCGAATTTAAACTCAACAAGCATGTCATTTAAACGTATTGAAGACCTTTTGATATGCACGTGCATGACGTTTCAAGTTGCTGCTCGTATTATGTTTGAAAAAAAAAATATTATAAAGTTTCCGTTAGCTTGTAATAAGAAGAAAACAAACAAAACAATAACAATACGGATTTCCATCCGTAAATGGAAATCCCTGATTAAGCGTACTCCATCTTTGCAGATCACAAAGTTAGCTCCCTTACTTCATTATTATGTGGGCGCATTTCACGTTGTTTTCTCCGAAAAGTATGACGTTGCCCTAACAAACACATAAGGTCACACTCACTACATTCCCGTAAGGGCAGATAACTCTTTCATATACAGATACAGAATACAAATGGTAAAAGTTCCAATAGAAGGATTGAATTGACGTCAAAGAACAACGTAACCTCGGAAACCGCTGTGTCTACACTCCACTACACTCCGTTTTATAGCAACCTAGTGTAGGCTTACTAGGTAAGTGACGATATGTGCCTTGTGCTGGGTGTGAGCTTGTCTAGTTTAAGAGACTGTAATATATTTGAGGTGTTTTGTCTGCTTATTTATATCAAAAAGAAAGAAATATGACAGCCTACTTTAATTGGTTTATTTATATCGAAAAGAGTTAAACAATCACTCAATTATCTCACGACTGAGCACTCAGAGAAGGATTTTGCTATCGGATATATATCAATTCCATCAATATAATTATAATGAAACAGACATGAAACAAATGCATGTGGGTATATACACATTCACAGAAGAACACGATTTTTACCCATATGACCATGTTATATATATGTTTCTGGCGATTCGTGCTTTTGATGATCATTTTCATCTTTTATCTCAGAAACAATTCCAGTAAGGAGAAGCTTGATCTGCAGCTCCAGGCAAGATTAGACAATCTGAAGAAAAAGAAACTACAGCTGCGGAACGATCCTCCAGGCGAGGATGGAATTGAGGAAATCGACGTATCTACGGCATAGCAACCAACATCCTCATATCTACGGCATAGCAACTAACATCCTCATATCTACGGCATAGCAACCAACATCCTCATATCTACGGCATAGCAACCAACATCCTCATATCTACGGCATAGCAACCAACATCCTCATATCTACGACATAGCAACCAACATCCTCATATCTACGGCATAGCAACCAACATCCTCATATCTACGACATAGAAACCAACATCCTCATATCTACGGCATAGCAACCAACATCCTCATATCTACGACATAGCAACCAACATCCTCATATCTACGGCATAGCAACCAACATCCTCATATCTACGACATAGCAACCAACCAACCAAATATCTACGACATAGCAACCAACAACCAATATCTACGACATAGCAACCAACATCCTCATATCTACGGCATAGCAACCAACATCCTCATATCTACGGCATAGCAACCAGCAACCCAACATCCTCATATCTACGACATAGCAACCAACATCCTCATATCTACGGCATAGCAACCAACAACCAAATATCTACGACATAGCAACCAACAACCAATATCTACGACATAGCAACCAACATCCTCATATCTACGACAGAGCAACCAACATCCTCATATCTACGAGATCCTGTTAAAACTAAATGTGATCAATGTTTATGTATTTTCTTGGATGAATAGAACTCGCAAAATTAAATCGTTGCAAAAATGTTTTAAGACCAATATGACTCTTCACCGTGAAAATAAATCACAGTTAAGCTTGAAAACACGAAATTAATCTTCGGCGAAAAATACACGTATGTTGGTATGTAATTCATTCTTAACGTTTCCAATAACAAACACATTTGTATTACTGTTCATTAAGAGAGTAATTGCAATGTTTGTAATAACGAGCAATATAATACACTCTTTTTTTTCATTTTTGTCATTACCAAGTCGATATGTTCCACAATAATAATTAACTCTTAGTACATTTGCTATGTTTAACATATACAAATCCACATTTCTTACAATTTTAATTCTCAAACAATAAGAGTGACGAACGTTGAACAACTAGTTTGTTTGTGGAAACTTTAAATAATGTCACTCATGAAAATTATGAAAATCTTTCTACTGCTCTTTTCAATTTTTCCAATCATTACCACTGTTTCTATATATTTAGCATATCTCTATAATCTTTCTAAAGTAACTGTTATCAAATCAAATTCGTTATTCAATAAGACAGAAACATATGCTGTTGGTGTAAGTGTAAACATCAGGTACTTACCATATATAGGGGGTGTTTCAGAAAAACATGTCCTGGATTTAAAACTGTGATAACTTCTTTATGAAAAAATCTCAATTACACGACTTACGATCAGACAATTTTGAGAGCAATCGATACCACAATTTGATGGAAAGCAATAATTTAGAGTTATGATTTCATAATAAATCACCATGACGTCATTAATAACATCACTAAAACAATTATATACTGTTTTACCATGGTACATTCGATTATAAAGACTTGCTGTATTGTGATAAAAATCACTGTTTCAATGATGAAAATGAATCAGAGGTAATTTTTTGTGGATAATTTATCTAAATGTTACACAAAAACAAGAAATTGTTTTTCTAACATCAATATTACTGCTTGAATATATCAAGACAGTCATTTGTTTATATCATATCTTAGTTTACATCATCGAGTATAATTACTGTCAAGTTCACGTTAATGTTTCATTTGTGTATGTGTTGTAGTAATGTGATTACACTGATCATACAAATATCATGCAGCTTCCTTGGTAGTTGTTATAAGTCACTCTCTTATCTTTGATCTAAACACAAGTCTGTTCTATAGTTTTCTAAAGTAAAAGAACAAATAACGTCTTCTTCTGCCTTCATTATCATTATTGTTTTTATGTGCCACATTAACATTATGGAACCATTTCATATTCTGCTATCATACACATATATATTAGAATCAGGAAACGACCTCAGTTTTGAATTCATGCACATGGTATTCGGGGAAAACATGTGTTTCAATGCTTATGATCAAACTTTCAGAAATCATTGAAAAGTCTTCATATTAAGAAAAACAAAAATCATCAGACCATAATGTATTGTTGAAACTTTATATTTCAGATGATATGTTTAAACTAATATAAATTGATTAAACTATTCTAGATAGCTGCTCTTCGTTAAAGATGCTCCACCGCCGACAGAGCATAAATGATATTCATTATTTGAACAATAATTGGTGTTTAATCGTGTATATATATGTCTAATTAAACACAAAAAATAATATAGAAATAATTTATTTTGCTTTTGGTGCATTCGCAATCTGTAACTTTATTCCATATAGGATATAGTGCCACGGAATTTTTTCGGGATGCAATTAATTATTTTTCATATTTTCAACTTGAAGTAGAATTAGAACCTCAAACTTTTCAATGGTGGTAATGGTGTAAAGTAAGTAACTTTTGTAACTGCAGCAGAAAATTACCAAATCGACTGCTCCTGTTTTTGGTAGTGAAAAAATACCATTTGTCAGCGGTGGAGCATCTTTAATGTAAATAAAATCCATTCAAACTTTGATTTTAGTGTGTGCGTTTCGTAATAAATTTTGTTAAATGTGATCATCAAATTATGTCCTGCATTGAGTACTAATCAGAAATTCAGTTGGTGACAGCTTCTTGATAAACAATGCAGAACGTAGTTGCATCAACCGAGGATTAATTCAATTATATACTAGATTTGATCGTGACCAAAACACGGGATTCACACCCAGGTATTCGATCAAATCGAACGGAGGCACGACTGAAGAAGGAACGAACTAATAAAATGATGATTCCAGCAGTACATCGGTATTAATGTGTCTGTACGGACCGACAGGACAAACGCTGCATATGACACGCACATACTTTCATATAGACACCATAAAGTCAGACGGACAATACCAAAAACACACGAACAAATGAATGGACAGACAGACGATCAGACAGATGGATGTATGGACAGACAGACAGACGAACAGATGGATGGATGGACAAACAGACGAACAGATGGATGGATGGACAGGCAGACAGACAAGCAGATGGATGATCACGATTTGCACACAATGACGAACGAACAGCGCTAAAAAAGACAATATTAATAACGAATTTACTGAAATACACATTAAGAACCAAGTAATAAAATAAGCATGTTTTATTTTTTGTCCATTGTAAAGATATCGTCTTAATTATATCTTCAAACAAATGCAATCACGAAAAAATAGAAATAACTAGCGAACGAACAAAGGAAAAGAGGATGAACTTCCTTCCGTCTGTTAATCTGTCTGTGTACACGTCCGTACGGACGGACAGAACAGACACTACATATGACACGAACATACTGTCTAATGTGATTTATATTAGGTCAGACAGACAAACACACGAACAAATAAATGAATGGGCAGACAGACGGACAGACAAATCGCAGACACACACACAAGTCGCACACATGCACGGACGAACGGCGCTGAAAAAGTTGTAAGTTGGAACAAATCACGATGACATTAGTCCACATTAATTACGCATCAATAAAATGGCAAACACGATCAAAACATAAGTTGATAGAAATATATTTTTTCAGAACTTCTATGGTCGTGTTGGCGACGCTATATCTATAATACTCTATAATACATATCTTTGGCTTCAGTAAAAAATGCCACCATGTGTAAAATATCTTTCTTGTAAGTAAAAGACACCGGGATCTGAGAATTAGTTCATAATGAGGTAAAAACGGTATAAAGCTAATATTATAAATACGGCAATCCGAAATAAAAGGCCAAAATGAATTCAAAGTAAAATTAAAATCATTTTCTATGGATTATATATTAAACCTCTTCACTCCAAAAATCTATTATTAGAAGTATTATGAAACACCCTGTACGATAGCAATAAATTAGCATCGTGTGACGATGATTATCGAATTATTTTGATGAAAAAATATATTAGTTAAAATAACGTAAAATAATTGCCTTTATTTAAATCTATACTTTTTGTTCGATTATGCATGCGTGACTTCATGGACTCATGCTTTTGTTGCACGCGTCAACAGTTTTTGGTGATTCTGATACTGATATAACAGTCCGATGACGTCACAATAATCATGACGTCACAATATGCAATACGACATAATTGACATACCCATAATTCCCTCCATAGCTACGCTTTATACATTAACGTCGGCTGCTTTTCAACACCACTAAACTTAAAACTCACTATTTTGCGATAAATTATGGACAAGGAAGAGAAAGACGAGACGAAAAATGCGACGTCATTTCAGGTATCGTCTAAATGTGAACGACTGAAAAGGACTTCGAAGGACAGATGTATGGTGATTGGTGAAACTAAGATGTATTACGGAAACATCGGGTCTGTTTATGTCATGTCTCCCATTCCGGGATCTCCAAATCCGGGAACTGAACCAGAACATATATACATCCGACCGGAGTCCCAAAAGGAAGACACGATGCCTCTTCAGGTGACACAAAAAGGTAAAAGAATTGCTTGGCTCTAATATTTCATAAAACATTTTATCAAAACGGGAAAAAAACCACTATAACATTGCTTGAAAGTTTTGTGGCAATTACGACACTACATCGATTCGCCTATTAGTTTATTCCATCGTTAATCGTCTGACATTGAAGGTACAGTAATTAACGCATCTAATTTTTACATGCATATGTACAGAAAAAACCTAAGTATGGGTATTTACTCAACCGGGGCCGCGGTAGCGGGGTGGTTAAAATGCCCGACATATTACCACAATCCCTTGACCTCTGGGATGCTAGTTCGAATCTTATGTTAGGGCAATTGCCATGTACTGGCCTCTGGTCGATGGTTTTTCTCCGGGTACTCCGGCTCTCCTCTATCAATAAACCTGGCACGTCCTTACATGATCCTGCCTGTTAATAGGACGTTAAACTAATAAAACCCGAATCCTCAAAGTCATCCTCGATATTCCACTCCTGTCGAGATATCCATCACTAGCCTATATCATAGCACAGCTTAAGTCTTTGTGTGCAACAATGGATGAGATAGATAAATGAGTCACTTGATGAACAACAAAAAAATCAAATAACGGTACACTGTGTGGTTTTGAAAGTTAGGCGTCCCTCTGTACATAAGGGCAAAGTTGGACGCTTGTAGTTGGTCACACTTTCTCGTGAAACGCTCTCAGTTTTTATCCTAACATAACTCATGGGTGGGTACTGCGACAGTGATAGTAATCTATTGAATATCGAGGATGACTATAAGTAGAATTTTCCATATAGTATCGAATCGTCTCAGTACGATATTGCTTATTTTTATTTCTTTTCAACAGATAAACCAAAGAAAGAAAAGAAAAAAAAGAAACACAAAATTATAGTTGAAAATAAGGACGTATCTCCAAATTATGCGCTGCCACCATTAAAGACCGTACCTGAAAGCAAGGGGAATTTTCCAACGAGGGAAAAAAAGGGGAGAGAACCGTGTCAATTTCAGCGTTCAAAATACTACAAAGAAAATGACTATTCAGTAGGACAAGCAGAATCATGGATTCCACAACCAGGCTTCAAATCCAGCGGAAAGAAAACAGCACCGAAAAACACTGTGATGTCTGAATCTTCAAGTCTGAAATATGGATCACTCCTTAAACTTGTGAAATCTTCAAAGAATGTACCAGCTTCGCCGTACCTAGAAACCACTGCCATCGAGAGTGTTCGGCTTCCGCCTATCCGTGGAGCTCAGAGAAGATCAGACTCCGCTAAAACTTGTAAGGTCCCGACTGTCCCATTCATCAACCTTTACAAAGACAGTGACCAGCTCCCGCCACTCAAGGTCAGCGCCATGCCAATGTCCTACAGATACGAACAGAAGGAATATTACAAGGTAACAAAGGGCTACCAGTGGTAGATAGTGATATTTCGGACACTGCAATATGATCTTTGAAATCAGTGGCAACAAATGGAAATACAACCTTAAATATTCATTTTTATGACGGCATTTCACGAAAGAGTTCCGATGACCCTGTATATGGACCGAAAATGCGCGGGCTGGCCGCTCTTCATGGCAGACGCATCAATACAGTATACATGTACATGTATATGAGAGTGTAACATTTCGAAAAGGCATCTCGATAGACAAACATGCTTAACGTGTATTAAGTTCAGTGCCATATATGATTGTCCTTCAATTTGCAGAAAAGATAATAATGTTAGAAATCTTGTGTTTGTGATCGAGTGTCCTCGGGAAGTTTGAAACAAATGTCTATATGATTATGTTAAAAATATTTAAAGTTATTATATTCATGGACGGTTATAATCATTTTATTAAATTGCTTATTTACAACTTTCTTGTGTGTTTTCTGTAATATATTTCTTCGTTATGGCATACTGTTAAGTGTCATATGTTCAGGTAGCATGTAATGTCTATATTGTACATATCGTAATTCAACATTTCTTGCAATGACCGATTGTTCAAAATCACCGTTTGTAACGTCACCTACTTACAAAATGTATTAAAAATGCCAGTATTTCAGCAAGGATATGATTCTAGTATGTAAATGTTTCTAGCAGTACAGTAATCCAATGCACACAAAAGGCAATAAGGAAAACTCACATAACATCAATGAGAGTTCAATCGCCGGGTCAGGGGAGATAACTCTTTTGCTGTTAGAAATTTGTTATTTATTTACCCAAATTTAGTTCATTTTCTAAATTTAAACTCAACAAGTATGTCATTTTAAACGTATTGGAGACCTTTTGATATTCACGTGTATGACGTTTCAAGTGGCTGCTCTTATAATGTCTGAAAAAAAAAAGAATTATATATTATAAAGTTTCCGTTAGCTTGTAATAATAAGTAAACAAATAAAACAATAACATTAGGGATTTCCATCCGTAAATGGAAATCCTTGATAAAGGGTATTCCGTCTTTGCAGATCACAAAGTTAGCTCCCTTGCGGGTAGGTATCCATTGTGACGTCATTATTATGTGGGCGCATTTCACGTTTTTTCCTCCGAAAAGTATGACGTTACCATCGCGAACTCACTATATTCCCGTAAGGGCGGATGACTCCTTAATATACAGGTACCGAATACAAATGGTAAACTTTCCAATAGCAGGATTGAATTGACGTCAAACAACAACGTAACCTTGGAAACCACCGTGTCTACACTCCACTTCGCTCAGTTTATATAGCAACCTAGTGTAAGCGAATTAGCTAAGTGACGATGGGAACAAAGAAATAATATGTATTAAAATTGTACTTTGTATTTTATAAGCCGCATGGCTTACAAAAATAAACAAATTGAATTGACGTGGGAATTTGATGAAAGCGAGACAAAATGGTCACTTTTTTTTGCAATTGTGCAGCACATTTTACGCACAGTTTGTTCGATATGTAGGTTTTTATGTGATGAGAAGAATTATTTTAAATTTGTGTCCATCTCATGTGATATTTTTTTTGCTCACCCAGACTCGTAAAGCGTAACTTATCAGACATGTTTTATAAAATGTCATATAAAATGAACACTCATTCCAGATCCTTTATCGACGACTTTTTAAAAAAAAAGAACAATGCGTTGCCGAAGAGTAAGCGCTCACTGCTAAATAACGAATCCAGGTAAGGTTACAACCTCAAATCAAAATCGAGCGCTGATAGCAGAATTAAGTTGATAATCAATTAATTAATTAATCAATAATTGATATTACAATGAGTGTATAACGCATCTTCGGTACTATCACAGCAAATAACCGATAAAACAGCACTTGTGTCCAATTCGGATGACAAACAGTGTACAATTTGTCGTTTATCATCAATTTTCGCACC
Organism: Argopecten irradians; assembly: GCF_041381155.1. Classification (NCBI taxonomy): domain Eukaryota; kingdom Metazoa; phylum Mollusca; class Bivalvia; order Pectinida; family Pectinidae; genus Argopecten; species Argopecten irradians. Next base: position 10,639,963 of record NC_091139.1, read on the forward strand.
AGACGCAAATGTTCACCCTAATTTCGATGGCGTAGATTGTAATGATAAGGGGCTTAATCCTACCTTTTTGTGTCGTTTTTTTAGCAAAACAATAAGTATATATTAAAATAAATAATATAAAATCAATAATCAGTCAAAAAATGATACGGATTTATAATACGATTTGATACGACTTAATACGACATATAATGGATGCAGGCTTTTAGCCTCTATATCCATATCAATATTACATGAATTCAATGATACAATGATACAATAATTACTACTTCTAGTGTAATTGTAAATGTTCTTTGTATCCATATTCTTCTTCTCGCTATATGTAGAGTATACGGTATATATAATATATACTTGTAATTTAATATTCATGTTCAGTTAATAAGCATGTATTAAAGTTAAAATGTTTGTTGACAGTTTCTCCAATGATTATCTAAAAGAATTTCAAATTTCTTGACATCTGTTGCATCAATAACATGCTGGGGGAAATTGTTCCAGGTATCTACAACTCTATAAGAAAAAAACCGTTCCCAGTTGGTATCATTATCTATTAGATTCAGTATTATTATTTCAGTATTCTCTTAGAGGTAAAACGTCTTTAATTTCTATAGAGCATCGTGCCTTTCTAATTCAGAATGCAGTTGTTATCGTAAAGCTTTAGATTTTCTATTTACCCATTAGAGGGGAGCTAACTCCTATATATTACCCTATATATCAATGACATTGTCATATGAAGATAATATCTGTGATTTTAAAACAACACAAAGAACTACACGGTCGATACACCTGAAGTAATCATGATCGTTTAACAAAGGAGTTGTTTGTCTGCATGGGCATTGTAACTGATACTATCTTTATAATGTTATATTGGAATAGACACTGCCAATACTATAAAGACAGTATACCTGTTTGATTTACACCTGTGCGAAGGGACGATACATGTCAATATTGATATTTATGTGAGGTTTTTCGGATATTTTGTGGTTTTAAGAAAACTTGTCTACAAAGGAATTACAATGTCATTGATCCAGAACAGTTTTCTTAACCGACCGGGTTAAGATAGTAAGTATATCACTGACATATCAGAATATAATTAATACAACTTCATGTTATATTTATATAAATCCATGTCTGCTATCGCGCATTATGTAGTTTGTCTGCAAAGCTCTGGCATCTATATATACTCAAGTTTCAAAATGAAAGACAGTTTTAATGCTTAAATAAAGTAAAATAAATATTCATACATTTTTCACAGAGAGGAGTATTTAACGTCTAACGTACCAAATGAAAAGCCACTTAAAGTAGAGTCACTGCTAAATAGTTACATGTATGAATAACTGTCCATTATGGATGACATGTTTAAGTGTTGCCCTTTTAAAAAGTATATATCCAGGGTAGGAAAATTTTAATGAGGAAAATAAATAACTTTGTACAGTTAAACTATTTAAAGATGCTCCACCGCTTGACAAGAAAGCAAAAATCAATAAACATCATTTGAACAGATGATTGGTTGTTCAATTCGTGTATATATATGCCTAAATTTACACAACAAATATTTATGTAATAATTTTATTTACAGCCTTTGGTTACATGCCACATACAGTACTTCATTCCATATATTATATAGTGCCACGTAAAATTTTTTCGTGGATTGCAATTATTATTTTTCCATATATTAAACATTATAGTAAATTAGTAAGCTTACAAACTTTTCAATGGTGGTAATGTGTAAAGTAAGTAACTTTTGATAAACTGAAGAAAAATACTAAAGTCGTCTGCTCCTTTGGTTTTGATAGTGAAAAAATACCATTTGTCAGCGGGTGGAGCATCTTTCACGAAAATCATCATTATTTAGTGAATATTGATCAATTAATACCTTTATCATTCAGTGTTTGAAACAAGACTAGCGTATACACATTGTCACTACTATATATAAGTTTATAATGTGTGTCATGTGGTAGTATATACATACGGCTAGTATTTAATCGGTATCTTAGATAAAAAATGTTAAACAATATCTATGTATTCATATCACCGCTAGAAAATAGAACTGCGTGTTATTATATGGAGAGGGCTATATAGGATTTGCCTGCTGCCAAATCCAAGTGAAATCTTCTAGATTTAATACCGTATTTTTCGAAAGTGCAATTAAATTGAATATTTTGATAGGACCTACCACTACCGTGCATTTGAGATCTATTCGTAACGAAGGATGGGAAGCGGGAGCTCCAAGTCTGAAGAGAAAGGTAAATATTGAAAATACGACATTACAACTATACATCAATATTTCCCATCTACTATTTTCTCCAAATTGAATGTCAAAGTAAAAAAATAATGTAAATATATTATTCCACGAATAAGAAAATATGAGTGTTTTGTCATTATTCTCAATTATATTCAGATCAATATAATCTGAAACGAGGAGTTGATTTTACAAACAGTTGTTCAGGTTAAGCCTGTGGTGGTCGAGAAACCAAAATTCACATACAAAAAAACTATGCCAACACGGCCAGAAAGCTCTGCATCGGAGGACTCGACAAAGGAACCGGAAAAACCTAAAGGAACGCCCCCTCCTCCGGTGGTCAAGTGGGAAGGTGATTTCCGGTGTAGGGGCCTTGGTGATGGTAGATTTTAAGATGGTGAATAGTGTAGCTAAGGGAAACGTCAAAGCTAAAAATTTACTAATTATCATATGTTTCGTTAGCTTAGAGGTGAGAAAATGTTGGAAAAAGGCGGATAAAATTTTAGTTTAGCCTTAGCAGCTTCAACTAGTTCTGCGAAATCTCAAGAAGACATTAAGTGTTATTTTAAACCAAATGTTTACGGTGTCGGATGTGTTTAAATTGTTGGTAAAGGTATTTGTTATCACATAAATAGGAATAGAATTCAAAAACAGGTGGTGGTTTGTGTACAACTATTAATAACTTGTCAATTTTTATTAACTGTGAACTCTCTTTCGCCTCCTTTTTGCCGTCAATGTTAAAGAGAAGGCAGACGATTTATAAGTGGACTTTTTACCACTCGTCAAGTATTGTACATAGTCCATATCTGACTCGGTATGGGTCATTCTCTTTGTCTTTTTGGAATCTTAGCTACGTTTATTGTAAACCATAAGTTCATATGATTATGCTATGTCATGACATTTGTCTATATTTATTAATTTCCTGAAGGTTATTTGTAAGAAAATATATCGATTAATTATGTGATGTTTCATTTCAGAGTAAGATAATGCTATTGCAGTTTGGGTGTGATTAAGCAAATAAAAGTATTTTGAAATAAGGTCTGTAATATGTCGTAACAATTTTAATGATTAATCGTTTAAATAGGAGAGAAACAGCGTGAAATCCTTTCTTGATTTTGAAATATATTTGGGATAATCATGATGGAAACTGCAATTATAAGTTAATTAATTTAGTTCAATAATGTCGAACATTACTAGATGAAAGCACTGTTTCGAGAAAACAAAAAAGCCAAAATTATATTCATAAACTTCGTATCAAAACTACTGTTTTTATGTGTGTGTAGTTTCAGAAATTTTGGCACAACATGACCAAGAAGAAGAAGAAGGTGATTGTCCGCCATTTATTACATCATTGATATTCGTTTAGATTCAATAAGTATAAGTAGATACGTATTGATAAGTTCGTAAGTTTCCATTCTTAAATAATAGAACGTGTTGAGTTTTTTGTATTTTGAAATATATTTGGGATAATCATAATGGAAACAGCAATTATAAGTTAATTAATTTAATTCAATAATGTCGAACATTACTAGATGAAAGCAATGTTTCGAGAAAAGAAAAGAAAATATATTCATAAACTTCGCATTAAAACTACTGTTTTTTCATGTGTGTGTATGTTTCAGAAATTTTGGCACAACATGACCAAGAAGAAGAAGGTGATTGTCCGCCATTTATTACATCATTGATTATTCGTTTAGATTCAATAAGTATAAGTAGATACGTATTGACTTTAAGTTCGTAAAGTTTCATTCTTAAAAAATAAATGTCTGTGCTGTTTTTAATAGTGAGATTTTTTGTATTAAATTTCCAGTACAATTATTCATATTTCTTAAATTACCTAGCATATATTTTTCATCAGATGAGAGTACGCTTGATGCTGTATATGACTATGTGCTAAATTGTATTGATAAATGTCGTTTTGTGTTTTAGAACCAGAACGTGAACAATTTGTGGGTAAGTAGCCGGGTATAGTGGGATTTTGCAGGCATATTATATGCGGAAATGTAACAAAGATTGACATAATATCAATACGCTACTGTAAATCGCTTCATACAAATTTTCTCGAATTTATGTATTTGAAAATAATAAAAACACGAATTATTGTACATGAGTACACGAGAAAAGTAGTATATTGTATAATTGATTAGTTTTTTACGTATACAAGCAATTGATCGGGAGTTTATCAATCCACATACATTGTATGCATACTAAATCACAATTTAAAGGACTTTTCTTTTTTACACTTTAGCCCCAAGAGCAACCTTCCCTATCGGTAAGATGCTAGTTTTAGTTGTTATCTTTCGCTATTTTTTTTTTTTTTGTCATTTTTTTCTTAATTTGTGTAGATGATTATGTTGGTAGATGTCTCGTTTCGATATGGTGCCGTAAATATATCATATTTGATAAGTAAATGTTTTTTAATGTTTATTATTATTACATCGAAATCCAAATATACGCTCCATTATGTCATTGTGGTTGGAGGAAAAACTAAACCATTGATTGTATTGTTTTTAACAACTGTGATCTTCAATGATGGCATCCTTCTTATAATGCTTAATACGTTGCTTGTGCAAATATTTGTATGTTTTGGGAGACTGCTGTATTTTCTTGTTATTTAGACATGCCAATTACACTTTGCCAAATTCATAGCAATGACAAGAAATATATAAGTATTATGAATGATTTTTTTTCTGGTAGTCTAATCAAGTACATATATATACTGGACACAAGAAATAAAATGACAAACATTTTTAGAAAAAAAATATTGGATATGCAAATAAAAAGTGATGATGAACTGCTGTGCAGAATAAACAAATAAAAAGTAGTTGAACATTATGACATTTTACATTCACGATGAACGTACGTGTATTCTAATTGATTAATTTTACAAGGCGGTGTAGCGATAGACTTATGAACTACAATCTGCATGTAATCAGCAAATATTTTTATTATCATTTACAGGTATCGGTCCTTATGCGTCCCTAGGTAAGATTTTTAAAATAATTCTTTCATAAGATATCAAATATATCTTTTGGTCACTGAGAATTTATATTGTAGGAAGAATTTAACATTACACCATTTGATATTGTACGACTATAATTCCTGATTCCTCAGTTACTCTGCTTTTGTTAATCTCAATTACTACTTTGACCATTGAAGCAGATATTGTATTGTCATGTCTGTTGCATTGGTTTTTTCCTCCCACTTCAGGTAAACCACGTAAAAGACCAGGTGAGTCATAAAGGACAGATGCAAAATCTTCTATAATTGTCCTTGCATAATAAAAGTCTATTATTAGTAAAATTATATATGCCTTAGTAAATGCTGTCAAATTTCTTTAATTGAAATATTGATGCACTGTAAATATATCTCAGCAACATTTTACTTCTTAACTGCATATTGGTAAATTTGCTTATTTGAATATTTTTAGTTATCATTTTAACCTTATTAAAATCTGCTTCTTCTTGTGAAATTTCTATACAAAACTCGTTTCTTATGAATTTTGTAACTAAATGTTATAATGATTTATAATGCCATGATTTCCTTTCGAAAATGAATACAAAATTATAAGTATTTGTTTTCTTGTGTAAAGGCGGATTATGGAACAAAATTAATTAACATTTCCTGAAGCAAGAGTCTGATGCAAATGTCTTTGTATTCCAGAAACAAAACTGAAGAAGAGAAAAACTCCGAAACCAGGTATTTTTAAGCCAATATAAATCGGCAAAATTTTCATATAGATTTGTTTTGTGTGAACAGGGTTAATTACAATATCAGAAAGAATTAATTTTAAATCAGAATATTCCTATACCTTCTTCCTCTTCAAATTTCAACCAGTACGTCAAAACTGACATTTTGTGGTGGTCTAAACTGGGCGCTGTCGTGTGTGACGGTTATGTACGTTTAACATAGCGCTAGATTTTTCCATATTAATGAGGTTTTGTTGAGTGTTTATTTTTGATGATTTCAGAACCAAAAACTGTAGAAGAATTGTTGATGACCGGTAAGTTTACTAGTTATTCCCCTTTGCATGTACGTTTGTTTGTGACCTGACTGTCGCAGAAATTAATACTATACGTCAGTAATGAATTTAATGTCCCATGATAATTGTAAGGTACTACAGGGAAGTTGAAAATATCCTCGGTAATTGTTTTTCAGGATAATTGACACTTGCCTCAAAAGTTATTTTCCATTATTTCCGGTAAGGAATAATGTTTACCCGTTTACAAACATCTATTATTCAGTAAAACTCTCTCCCTTATGTACATGCACTTGGTTATAAGTCGTCGCCTAGGAAAAACGACCCGTACGTCTTTCTCACAAATGATGCATACTTAAAGACTATGAATCACTGAGTTCCTACTCAAACGAGTGTATCTATGCCAAGTTAAAGAGATACACAATGACAAGACTGAATTGTAAGCCTATTGTCTAAAGAAATTAGTTTCGAGTAATCGTGAAATAAAAAGTAAAAGTGCAATAGTGATAGTACTTGTAACATAACGCAGAACTACTATTAGAGTATATGTCAGTAAGAAATTAATCTACGGCGATTAATTAATTTAATCATGGTGATATTTCATCCAGAGAAACTGAAGAGTTTTAGATATAAATTTCCATGTCGTAATTTTCAAGATAGCAAAACCCTTTTTTCTGATATGAAAAAACATGTGCAAGTTAATTCAAAACAAAGTGATAAAAAAATTCCTCTAAAACCACGTACGTCACCAAGTACACACAGCATTGATATTATATAAGCTGTGTTATTACTGGCACCCACTCATCCCTGAACTACACGCTGTCAACATCGGATTCCTTATATAAACTGCACCAAATTATATTCCTTGGAAGATTGTACATTTTAGTTCATTAATACAAAGTAATACAAAATAATGACTAAATATTTGCTATATTGTAGAATATTTTAAGTACATTTTATTTGTATATTTTTAAACAAACTTACTGTTACATAACGGATTATGTTTTTGTTTACCTTGAAAGACGGCAATCACAAACTTTTTTTCTTAAATGCATTTTTGGACCGCGGTGGCCGAGTGATCACCACTTGGACGCGAGTTCGAATCCCATATGAAGCTGGTGCATTCAAAGTTTTGAAATTATATTAATCAAAATGGTATTACCACCTTTACTGTATTGTATATTCTTTACTTTTGACATTGTTTCAGATGACAGTATCTGCCTTAGCGACCACATTTGATCACCTCTTTATCTATTCCTCTTCCTTAGGTTGACAAATGACACTTTATCATACGTTTGAATAAAAACCACTTGGCTATATAGATACTTTTCCCTTGTTCATTAATTGGAGAGGTCGTTATAGACAGTTGTACAGTATATGAAATGTGTCGTTATAGTTACATTATATACTTCCCGGTTGTTTTATTAATCTGTTCTCAAGACACACGGTAAATCATTCCTCACACTCCTACGATCGTGGGCGTTGTCATGCCTTCATATGAAATAAATGCACACTGCATACTATCATATTATCAAGAGAACGGAAACAATATTGCAACATGGATGTTTACCTATAAATATTTTAACAACAACCCTATAAGGCATTTCACGTCATGATAATGGAATAAATTCTCTATATATATGTACATGTAGGTGTACCAGCTTACATAGTATGGCTAGATTGGTTGTACATATAAATGTATGTTTTTATTTGTTTCGGTGCCGTTATTGTTCATCCTTGGAATACCATCATGACTATAAACATTACATATTTATGGCTGTTGTATAACGGTTTATGGTACCGTAACGTCATTGCTGCTTTTTTTGTTCACAACATCCTTGATTAATTTCATATTTAATACATATACATTTTGTATATCGATAGAGGTCTTCCTTCTTTAAACTAACAGAGTAATTTCCTTTTTATAATGCCTTTTGCAAGTGAATTGATAATGGTGATCTAGTGGTTAAAATGTACCAATATTCCAATATATAATACCACGATCCTTCCATCTCTGGCCCGCGAGTTCGAATCCTAATTGGGCAGTTGCTGGTACTGACAGTAAGTCGGTGGGTTTTTTCCTGGTACTCCGGCTTTTCTCCTCCTTACCATGTTCAAAATGAAAAAGAATAACAATAGATAAGATTGAATTTAATTCAATTCGCAGTATTATTTACCTAAATGTTGTATTTCATTCTTCATATTAATTATGAATGATCATTCCTCTTTTATATTTCGAAAAAAATAGTATTTTAGCAAATGCGGTAAATATCGTACTTGTTTTTTGTAAGATACCATAACATTATCGAAGATTTCAAGATTTTATTTAGTTTTTTTATCAAATAGGAAATTTTATACAGGAAATAAAATTTAAAAAATAAAAATGGTCGAATTATCATGTTATGCATACATTTATCTATATCAATTTAACTTAACCCTTATGATTAAGTAACCATTATCTTTTATGTGTTCATGTTGAGTTCAATAAAGCTTGGTTTATATTTGTAAGTGAGGTTTAGCTTACGAATATACCAAATGATTGATTACTTTTTGTGTGAATGTTTATAGACTCTGAAGAGGAAGAGGATGAAGAGGAAGAAGTGGAGGAAGAAAGCAAGGAACTAGAGAACAGTAAGTATGTCAAATATATTATTGATGATGCTGTGGCATGTATATACAGAATAGAAAACAGTAGATATGACAACCGTATTATTGTGGGTGCTGTGTTATATATACTAGTGATAGAGTAAGATAGATTACCTATCTGAATACTTCTAATGTTTGAGGCCGCAGCATAATGATTAATATAATTTACCATTGGACAGTTGTACGATGTTCATTACAATGGGATTGATCAGCTCAATTCACATTAAGTACTGGAACGTATATTCTAACGGTCAGTGGAATGGATATTGAAGAAGCTATAGGTTGCACATAATAATTTTACGGATATACTTAGATAAACGAATGTAATATTCACGTTACACTAAGGGGGGATCTCGTGACTAATAAGGTGAGTTGAGATATGACATAATAATATAAATGACGTCTATAAACACAGTATACAGATAATACTTACTTTTTTCATTTTTTTCTCACAAACTCTTTTTCAGTTTCAGTTCCAAGACCAAAAACTAATCAGGCAGGTACGCCATCCATCTTTTGTACAATAAATCAGAACAATATATATTCTGTAATAGATCGGCTTCTTTCACGTTATATTCAAATATTTACAGTTTGCACTGACATAGACTCAATAACCATGCTTTCTAGTATTATCAGAGTATAATGGTAGCACAACACGCGCGCCGATTCTATTGTTACGGGAACAGTCGATGGCGTAGCAACGTGGGGTCATGACCCTACTTTTGGTGGGAACTTATGAATGACTCGATTCCAATCAGCTGTTCCATCGAATTCGTTGACGATGACAGGAGTGAAAAAATGGGTATTTGGGTATTTCAATTAACAAATATGCAACTGCCGGGAGAATAATTAATATTTATTTATGTGAAAAACTGTAAATATAAGGAATATATTTTTATTTTTTTGAGGTTATGAGGGCATAATGATAATGGAGGCCGTGTAAATTTTATGTAGCCCGGCTTCGCCGGGGTTACATAATTTACACGTGCTCCATTATCATTATAACCTCAACAAAATAAACATCTATTCCTTAATGCAACGATAATGACCTATGAAAACTAATACGCTTTCGAAAGTGTTTGTATGTCTGAAAAAATGACATAATGTTTTGTATAAGAAAATAAGCGTACACAGATTTTTTATTGGTAAATACATGGCATGTGTGATACTAGGATTGAAATATACGAAGTAAACAGCGTAAAACAGTGAATTAAAATAAGTCATATTCACGTCAATGTGAATATCAATATCGCACCATGTATCTTACTGATGTCATTATTCATACAAATTATTACTTATGCACTTCTTTTGGTAGAAACACGCGCCACGACTGTTATTACTGTGGTAAACAATGAAGATAACAGTGCTGATGATGACGATGATTCAGGTTGGTTATTTATGTTTATTTTGTATGTTTACATACAAATTCATTGTTCTTTTGACAATGTCACTTTATCATAATCAAACAGACCAGATGTCATGCATGAACAACATACATTTTACATGTGTTATGACCCATACAGTTATCGAGATGATTATCTGTATATATCATTTGCGTATGAATTCATCACGGTTTTAACGAATCTTCAATCTATTGCGACAAAATATCTTTAAAGCCACACTATACGTAACTATCAGCAAAAATTCAAGTTAAATTCGACTCCGATATTGTTAGTATTTGTAGTTGAGTTGAAATTAAGATATAGCAAAGAATATTTATAAATGGTTTTTTTAATAACTTTGGTACAGCAGTTGTTGAAAGTCGATACATGTAAACATGCCTTCATTTTAAACTGGTCGCCAGAAGTTACGATTATTGCCGAACGGAAGTCGGAAGGTTCATGACCCGTGTTTGGAAGAGTTCGGACAGACGTTACGTAGTTACGGTAGTCACATGACGTTCTCGGCAACAACGTTATACGGTCGGCTAACTTCGGCTTGTTTGACTAAGTGGAACCCACCTAGAGATGTTTAATATTTATTTGATTTTTATCAAAATATTTCTAATCATAATCGCTCATCTTGACTTCGATTTAGTCCTGTCTCTGCATGATTTACAACAGGATTTTTTTTCGACATTCTTCTAAATCACGAAAAAAATAGAAAGATACGGATATTGGGCCTTTAAGGTAGGTTTCGCCCAACCTAATAAATATTTTTGTAAAACAGATATACAAACAGAAGAAAAGACGAAACTACATATTTAACATACCTCAATTTAATTTCCTAATGCGTAAGAGGTTGAATAAACATGTCATGAATACAAAATTGGAGGAAATCCTTGTTTTATAAACGACGAATGACTGACTGGTTAGTATGCAAATGAAGCTGCGATGGTTTGGGTTGTCGAAGTTTCGCCCTTGTTGTGCACTAAAAATAAACATAACAAAATGGCTGAACGAAAGCGTGTGAAAAAATGGTATCTGAATCGGCAACAAAGAGGAGGAAATTGGAATGGAATCGATATGTTAGGGAATAAAAGTCAGAGGTGGTATGCTTCAAAAGTAGAGATAAAAGCCGCGTCTGATGCGGAGCTTGCCAGGATTCTGTTGGACTCGTGGTAGGACTTCAACACATGTTAGCGGAAACGCAAGTGTTGTAGATTATATGGAATGTGTAAACGATCATTACGCAGACGAACTCGATATAGTAGGTCTATGATCTCCGACATTTTGTTGCTAACTTTCGTTTGTTGATACAGCATCGTTTTGGACAAATTAACGTCTTTTTTCTATGTAAAACCTGACTTCCGTCTATTTTTAGAGGAGTATTTTCCTGGTCAAGTTGGACAACTGACCACCTATATTGTTCGCTGTATGTATTGAAAATGGTCCGAAGAATATACCTTTGTATAGGATAAATTCTATTTTCGTTGCCATTATATTTCATTTTGGCGAAACATACCTTTAAATCTTAACTTTCATTTTTATTTGTTTTTGCATTTGGTCATGTTTCAGATATCGAATTTGGCAGCCAATTTTCAGGTTAGTATAACACAGTATTGTGTTTCATATACAAAGCTTACGTAGGTCTTTACTCAGAAAATAATATTCATAATCGATAAGAAATTGGTCATTTGTACATTACATGTATGTATGAAGACTTTACACGAACGTTTAAGACTCTGCTTTCATTATATACATGTATTTATATTTTTATTATTTTTTTTTTCATTTATTATAACAGTTTCCCAAGTACTTTTTTTTATTGGAGACAAGCCCTGTAACGATATCCATCTATATCTAAACACATAATGTTTAATTGAAATCCTATGTTGATATTATATCTATGTACGATCCTTATTAATAGTTATAACAAAAGTAATGACTATAAAATACATTTTCTTCTTTAGTTCTAAAACATTCCAAGTTATCATCACCATGAAATATGACTCAATATGATATAAAATTTTATTTACCCAGTGTGACTGAAATACATTATGGCTCTGTCTGTTTCAGGATTAAATACGGTATACTCAGGTAGGTGAAACCATAAGATACAATGTATAGAAGTACAAACTTTCTAATAATGTAAGGATGGAAACGAAATGCGATGATTTCCAGATTATAACACTTCTTAAACTTCATGTATTCTAGTAATGCGTAATTTCTAGACATATTGTATTATACGTTGTCATTAACAAAGTATTTTGATGGATTTATAAAGTGAATGCCAAATATGTAAATGTATTAGTTGATTAATATGATTTTACGATCGATGTAATTTAAGGACAAGTCAAATCTTAGAATATGGAGGGAAGCCTGAAAATCCTGATAACAATGTCACCTAAATGAATGCTGAAAACACAAACGCGAAATCGAATTCAGAGACGTATATAGAGTCTATTTTGGGGAGAATTAATCACAACTCTATGTTATTTATATGATACAGCAAACATGTACATATTACATATTACATTTTAAACGACATTTTATGGGGGTTGGGGAATTTAAAGCAAAGTAAGCTTAAAATATCAGACAGAATATCGAGAAATATAGTAATATAATGATTTGTTACCATTTTTTGTTTGAAGGACCTGATGTCTTGTTTGTTGCACCAGGTACGTATGCATACTTTAAGATTAAGAATTTATTATGCATGCTTTATACTTACCTCTTCATCATGGATATTCTTAAAAAGACTTTTTAAATCTTCTACAATATGTTTTTACAATTCGACGGTAATCATACAATTCATTTCAGAATCTTAGAGTTAAATGCACACTAGGATTGAATTAGGGACGTTCGCAGTTAGTGGTACAGGTAGATATAGTACGGTGGTTGGAGATCCAAAAAATGACGATCGTAAAGTACGGACTACCTTCTATTATTCCCATCTATCGGTGATTATGACGTCACAAAAATCACTTCAAAAGGTGACGTAAAAATCATTGAAAGATGAGACCAATCGACAGCAATGCATTACTTTACCCACATCATTTTGGGATCTCGACGTATTAATATTCATCAATGCCACAAGACTTGTCATTTTAAGTACTAGTGATGTAATTAAGACTCAAACATGCGATAAAGAATCATTAAGATATTTCAAGTAAGTGCTTGGAATGTATCGACAATTATTCTTAATGAGGCCTACGACAGCAATTGAGACGCTCCCATATTTGTCAGATAATGATGTGGTTTAAACTAACTTATATAACATCAAGTATTTCTGATACAAGACTATTATTAAATACAATGTGAACTTCATCCATTCTTGTTAACTTAAAAGAATGATCAATATTTTAATTCCAGAAACAAATATGCCTTCGAAAGAAATAGGTAAGCTTACGCGAAATCTATGAGAATCGTGTTTCAAGATCTAAAGATATATTGCATTAGTAAATATAATTCATCGTGCATTGCAATTTTGAAAAAAAGTGATTTTTTAACGTCCATGATGTGTTTTGATATACGTAAAACATGTATCTTTATATTTACAGTTGACCAGGGAAAACATCAATACGCGTACGGTACGTATTTATTGCAAACCCGGCTTTGAACATTAACTCAAATATACAATTTACAAAAACAAAATAACGATTGCTTTATCTATGGGCGATAGTCTGCCCTTTAGGCCTTGGGAGCTTTCATTACATAAAATAACAATAACATTTTGATTGATAGCTACATAAAGCTTTAAAGTGAATAGTCGGGCAAAGAAAACCAGTCTAAATGCGTTCATTGGCCTTCCAAAAGTTCTCACATATTAATACGACGGTCAAGTTCTGCTTACGTTTCCCAGTTCTGACCATTGGAAAGAAGAAAGTTGAAAGCATTGAAAGCGAGGCCGCGTGGAAATGTAACCACGGACATAGTCAGCCGGGAGGACGTTTTAGGATTCCTACACTTTAAATTAATTTCTTCGTACGCAGACAATTTTTGAGGAGAGATTTTATTTTTCTATTTCATAAGGAATTATACTGGATACATTCACACCATTTTTACCGACTTTAGCTATCCTTGCCCGACTGTTCACTTTAAAGAGTTTGATGACAAATATCTTACAACGCAAGCACAATTGTTAAAGCGTGTCTTTTCCGTTACAGGTCAATATCCAAGTAAGTACCAGCGTTTTGAATATCAAATCTTTAAATTCAAGTTCTACTAACAGTAATATTTCAGCCTGATCAAATTTCCATCAAACTGATTTTGAAAACGTCAGTTTAATGATGAATTCGAGTTCGATGAAATCTTATTTTTTATCTTAAAATGATAGAGCACATTTTTAACGCAAATGCTTTTTTAAACAACTCTGTTATATGTAAATACAGAACTGAATTGACTTATTAAATGTATTAAATATGTGTTTTCTGCTGAAATATATCAAGTCTTTTTTCTTTGTAGTGTCTTTTTCACCTGTTCAAAGCCAAGGTAATTTTTAAACATTTTGACATTGCATATAATGCAAGGCACCCGATTGCCATAATTTAATTTGTGAACCCAATTTTAGCGGAAAAAATGAACCAGAGAGTTGTTGAAAATAACACTGATAAACCTGACTCTAAAATAAATGTGTATAGCCTCAAATAACCGCTTTTTGCGCTGTTGAAATGAACTCAATTACCTGTGTCCTACGATGCTGTTCACACAAACAACCAATAATTACCATTTATGATGCTATAGTGTGAATCAAAGTTTACAAAATGAAATTCTTTCATTGCTGTATTAGTTCGCCTTCACTTCTTCGGAATAACATCATTCTTTATTGTGTGAAAATATTTTCCGAAAAGAGCATACCTACTTTGTACTTTGAAAATACTAAATACTAGTTCACCCAAGATATGAATTGTATAATGTATTAATTACAGTTGATTATAATTCGGTACCTCGATTGCTTTTTTACAGTTGACCTTCGCGCTACGATCAAAGCGCCGGAAATACGTTACACAGAGGAAGAACAGTCAGACGAAGGTAATTGGCTTATGTTACACATGCTATTTGTTAACATGTAAACAATAACACAATACAATAGAAATTGGTGTATTTGTGGCCTGTATGTGTTTATTTGAGGGTTCTTTTTGGTGGGTTTTTTTAAATTTTATTTTCATTTTTTTTGTATTTAATATTTTTTGTGTTAATTGATCTCAAACATGTCTCAAAATTAACCATGAAAATTATGATGATGTATTTGTATATTATCAAAAACAACTATTTTTGGGGAACAACATGAATTGATAACATATTAACATATTTATGAATAATGGACTTTTTATGAGGTTTAAGTGCTGTTTGTTGCCTTGGTAGAATTAAATAATACCCAAGGGCATAGCTCAAAGTCATTATTTTATATTCTACTTAAGGCGGTTTAACACTATATGGATTGAATCAAAGGTCCGTAATATTCCTATTAGATATGTAGTTCCTTTGACATATCCAAAAGAATTACCCGATGTATATTTTATTAAAAAATCTGATGGATATAGGACGTTACCCTGAAAAACTCAGCTTTTGTGTATGACGTCACAGAATCGTAAATATTGTTATATATCGATCAACGCTTGACCATATATTAGCCAACGAGAAAACAGGAAAACCAGGGCATATATAATGTATATAAATTTTTGGCAATGCGTTTTTATCATTTTGAGTTTTTCGTCTTCACTTTCTCTTTCCATTCCATTTTTTTACAGAAAATGCCGATCCTATTCTGAATGCATGTAAGTAGCATCATTCTATAAATCATTTGACGTACAGGAATTAATACTATGAAATCAGTTTGGTTGATCAAATTTTAGTCCCTTGCGTTAACCTATAATTACACTACGTATGATTTGTCTATTTAAAAACAGATTTTCAACCACAAATGACGAAAACTCAACAAACAAACAAAACACCGTCTCACTCTGATTTTTCGGATTCGGGTAAGTGCATAATTTACTAATTTAAATTGACACAAAAATAGTAATACAGAAAATATATGTAAAAATGTAATATAGAATATAATATGTTATATTGGTATGATATGAGCTAAATCAACGATTACCCGTTAGCAATATTATTTTTATTTGGTCTAATATACTAAAGAACATACAGTTGCTGGTTATGACAAGAACTTACTTGTCTCACCATAATAATGATGACTGAATTCTCTCATTATCCTAATGAGGACTTAATTTTCTCGTCTTCTTATGAGAACTTTCCTTTCTCATCATCATTTGTCATTATTTTTCAGAAGAAGAAGAAGATATGTCGTGGCTAGAGGATGGGAGGATAAACAAACAAATGGGATGATCACAAAAAAGACTTTTGAACTTAATTAAAAGATAATGTATATAAATGCACAGTTAATAGATAAAGTAGATTTTATAGATACCACGTTTATAATTGTTGTATGATATTCTTCTATTAAGAGTGTAGAAATACACGTGGCAAATTGCTAATATTTTCATTCACATTGTGTATATAAAATGTGCATTATTATTCATCAGTTACTGCAACCATCTTATTTTTTGACGACTTTATCTCTGATATTCATTGAGATATATAGTTAAACACTCTTGAAATGATGCTCGAGTGAAAATGAATTTGTTATAACAACTAAACACTTCAATAATAATATTAATAATATCCATAAATTAGAGGATATATTGGTTGGACCGCGGTGACCGAGTGGTTATGATGTCCCGACATAATTACCACAAGACCTCTGGGTCGCGAGTTCGAATCCCACGTGGGGCAGTTGGTAGGTACTCCTGGTTTTTTCTCCTGGTACTCTGGCTTTCCTCTACCAACAAACCTGACACGTCCTTACATGGCCCTGGCTGTTAATA
This sequence comes from Argopecten irradians, assembly GCF_041381155.1. Taxonomy (NCBI): domain Eukaryota; kingdom Metazoa; phylum Mollusca; class Bivalvia; order Pectinida; family Pectinidae; genus Argopecten; species Argopecten irradians. The sequence continues at coordinate 10,657,096 of NC_091139.1, forward strand.
TGACGTTAAACTAATAAAACAAAACTAACCAAAAAAGGATATATTGCAGACGATATATGACACTTATCCTTCCATCTTCTTTTCCATGACGCAATGAAGAACTCAGTAAAAGTAATTAATCAGGTGCAACAGACGACATAAACCCAAACTGGCCATTTCATGAATGGACAATCTCGGAAATGACAAGTGCTTGCATGTTTCCAGTAAGAGTACGAGAAATCTGAACTATTGGCGACCCTTACAAATTGAGTTTTAGATTACATGTTAATTTCCCATGTCCGTTTTCGCATGGCATCTAATGAAAGAGTCAAGCGTTGGTTGAAACATCTTGTCGCTTGACCTTGACCACACTCATCTTAGCGCTTATTGTTCAATTTCCATGTCCTTTCGCTAGACGGATAAGCCGTGCTGTGAAGTAGTTGAGGAAATTGAGTAGACCTCAAATACACATTTACTGATAGGTATTTGCCCAACGATTGAGGTAAAAGGTCAAACAAGAATACAGCAATTACATGCTGCCAACATAGTCGGGAACACTTAAATAACAATAATAGTATAGATCTTTTCCGAAGTTTTGAATACAAAAAAAGCATAGCTGTATTAAAGAAATAGATTTTAAATGCCGTGTAATCGCAATTCATATATTATACCCAATATTAATAGCTACGTTTGTTAAACGGAAATAAAATCATGTTGAAGACAAATATTTTTGTGTATTAATGATGTGTGGAAAAACCTACCTTATTTGAAAAAAAAATGATTGCTATGTCAAAGCAAGGTGATTTTAATTTCATTTCAAAATTTCCACTTTAAGCTCAATCAGAGCGTATTAAAGCGTATACGTGTGTCTGTCTTTGAGAATGTGAATAAATATGATCATAATACATATTTTCAAGGATGTGATTTACACTTAAGCTAATGTTGAAATATGGTGAGATTGACTTTGTGGCCAATCAACTAAGAATGACACTGATGCTTTTGATAGATATATTAGGTTACCAATCTTGATTGAAACCTGTTACAGAATTAGAAAACACAAAATTGAGGCTAATGTTGGGGAGTCAAACATTCAATTACGAAAGTAGCTTATTTTCAAGATTAATCAGTTGACAAATGATATATGACTTAACATTCTAGACATTTAGTACGAGTTAACACAAATAGGGACTAACTGGTCAATTAGTAAGATCACCGTTGCTGAAAATAGATATATGGGCACGTTTGAATGTCAGTCTTGCCATGACCGAGAATCGACATATTTCTTTAGCAATGTTTAAAGATGCTGCACCGCCGATGAAGTATGATACTCATCATTTGAACAAAAATGTTGTTTACTCATGTAACAATTAGCACAAAAATATTATAAGCACAAAAATATTATATAATAATTTGTTGGTTGTTTTTTTTTAGTTTGATGGATACGCAATCAAAGATTCATTTCGTATAGGGTATAGTGCCATTGACTTTCTTTGGAACGCAGTTTATTTTTTCTAACATTTTCATCTTTAAGTGAAATAAGGAGCTCAAACGTTTCAAAGGTGGAAATGGTGTACCTTTTGCAACTGAAGAAAAATACTAATTCGCCTGCTCCTGTTTTTGATAGAAAAATACCATTCGTCAACGGTGAAGCATCTTTAACATGTTTGTTTAAGAATATATGTTCTAAACAAACAACACCTTTGACGTATCCACTCAGGTGATATTTGAATCGTCTGTTTTGAAATTGTAATGATAAACTAAACTATGGTTCTATAATGATATATAAATCGCCACCATCGGGCTTCATGACACAATCATGAACTGATCTGTCAAATATGTATCCACTGGTGCAGACTTGGAGAATTGTACTACGAGTGTACTCATCCTGAATGGACATCACACACATCACAGACAAAGGCGATTACATTTCATGCCTCACGAGACTGGTCATGTGATTAATATTATCTGTTTCTACAGTATGTCGTGTGTACTGAGAACTTCATTCGTCTTACGCATGTTAGTGTATGTCTGTACTGTACTTCATATTTGTTTTGGTTTCGTATCGTGCCAGACATGTTTATGAATTAAAATTGAATTTCGATATTTCTTTTCATGCTATTAAATATGTGTAACCTTTTCCAGATAGAAAATGTATTCATAAACAAACAAACCTACTTATGTAAAATGCAATGCTACTACTAACAAATACCAATTAATCACGAAAGGGATTCGAGTTCAACCCGTTAATATAATAAGAGACTGGCCTTATAAATGTTAAGGGGTTCGTACATTAGTAGGAATCCCCTTAAGACAAAAGATCCTTGACAACTCAATTGGATTTGATAGCACTAACGTTGCCTCACACATCACTCTTTAAAAATTCAATTAAAATACCATTGACTATACGCAAGGATTTATCAAATTGCCGGCAACACTGGAATTAAAGACTTTCAAAATTCAAAATGGTGTGGGGTTTTTTCATATTTCAAATAACTGGCATTTCTCGAGCATACCTTTAAGGTGTTATACATTGCTTTTTTTGTTTGTTTGTTTGTTTTGTTGTTGTTGTTTTTTACTCATTTGATCTTCATCTGAAATTCTTGTAACCAGTCAACCTTCTGTAGATCGACAGGTATAAATGGTATACTTTAAACTGCACATATATACTCGTATTTCTAAATTTATGTAATTAATTTTATTTATCAAATAGAAGACAAACACAAAATTGATATTTACCAAGACTTAATTTTAATTGAAAATATCCAATCAATATTCAATCAATAACAACCTTCATTATAATACTTAGCCTTCAATGGGAATATTAAACTATATTTGAATATATTTTTAACCTAATAGGAATGGCAGAAGTTGGCCAAAGCTTCAACATGAGAATTAAAAACAGCTAATATTAAAATGGAAACTGGGAACAGGAAATTCCACAAAATAGAAGCTGTTGTATATAATAGACTTACAAATTCTATATCAGCATTTTCTGTTGCTCCAAGTGAAACACCGCCAAATGGAATTTACACGGAACAATTAATTTCACGACAAAGTTCAGATAATTCTTGCTACCGCAATATGTCCCAAACAATCTGTGATGCCCTGGAATAACTTCCACTGCACTCTGGGAAATCATGCTGAAGCCTCGACGAAGGATCTTCACACAGGAAGTGATGAGCTGAAACATACAATTAAAAACCGACAGCAGAAACGCAAGATATCAATCAGCACACTAGCAATAGAAAAATGGGTGGGAAGGGTGGTTTTTTTGGCAAACAAATTTATGGAAGCAAATATTGTGCACCTTCCCTGTACGTAAACTAGATTAAAAAGGATTTTATTCACCTCCCAACAGGAGAGTTCCACTGCTATAGAAGGACAGGGGGCGTAACTCTTTTGTCTTCATCTGATAAACTGAACTAATTGAGAGACCATTAGTTCTTATTATCAAATAGAAGACAAACACAAAATTGATATTTACCAAGACTTAATTTTAATTGAAAATATCCAATCAATATTCAATCAATAACAACCTTCATTATAATACTTAGCCTTCAATGGGAATATTAAACTATATTTGAATATATTTTTAACCTAATAGGAATGGCAGAAGTTGGCCAAAGCTTCAACATGAGAATTAAAAACAGCTAATATTAAAATGGAAACTGGGAACAGGAAATTCCACAAAATAGAAGCTGTTGTATATAATAGACTTACAAATTCTATATCAGCATTTTCTGTTGCTCCAAGTGAAACACCGCCAAATGACAACATTAGATGTTGTCACCGCCAACAGAAATGCGTTACAGTCAGGACAATTCCAAGAAAAAATGGCCAAATATAAATAAATTTGCTGCGTAAAGCCATATCAAAAATGGCATATAAAATGCTAAAATAACAAGATGCACCATACAAATAAGTGCCAAGCCATATCAAAAATAGCATATAAAATGCTAAAATAACAAGATGCACCATACAAATAAGTGCCAAAATAACAAATATGAGGAAGAGCAGATGTCAAAATGAGCCAATTGCTCTGCTGGAAGCGTAACCAAACAAATGTACGCACAAAAATTATGCAAATCGCATAAAAGAGGACACCGACCCAACCAAAATTTGGGCGTATTAGGGCGACCACAAATAAAACCAGCAATATCAAACTCTTCCTCCAAAATATACAAATCAATGCAGCATAGCAAAACAAAATCAATCAATAAATTTTGTATTCATTTTTTTTTTTTTTTTTTTTTTTTTTTTTTTGATTTATGATTGTCCTGACTGCAAGCACCAACTTAACGAAACGTGCACCAAACAATTACCAACTACATTTGCTTAAAACTAAAGCAACCAGGCCCAAGTGCCTAATTCGCCAAAAGGAGAAGAAACTCTTTCTGTGCTAGTTACAAATGCTGCAAACGATACAAAAAACAGATTACTATCCGACTCAAGTGAACACCATCCGAAAACAAAACTTAGTTCTTATCAGTTATTTCTGGATGTCTCAATGTAACAACCACCTCACCTACCATTGCAAGACCCTATCTGGCTAATGATTCTCACTGGAATCAGTTTAACTGTAAATTAACTTCACCCCGCCAATTAATGCGAGGTAAAATGGCTGACACACCAGTCTATTGGTAGCTAGGGAACATATCCTGAAAATTCGTCAACAATCCTTAATATCAGCCTATGCCTTAACTCGCATGAATTAACCTGTGCTACATCATTCACCCCACAATGTATAACTAAATGGGCTGGTGGTTCAACAATTGTAAAAGGCGAGCTGAAAATAATACCGACTACAAACCACTGATAATATCTGTATTAACTTAACTAACAACTCTGGTAATCATGAGATAGGAAGATGGCTATCAACTCTATCATTTAGTCTTAACATGAATTACAGACATCTGTTTGTTTTTGACCAGACTTATTACCTACTACTCCAGAATTTCCATACATATAGAGGAGCCACAACTCCTGGTACACCTGATACCATCGCAATGAATTGTGACGAACCTTTTTAAGGCGAAACTGTTCGTCATAAAATTTCCATGTCAGTCCCCCAGTTCTCCTGGCCCCTAACTTAACTGTATGCATATACTTTAACAACCCAGAAATATCCTCAGGATGGGCAGATATATAGACAGAAATGAAAATAGTAAAAGCATCCGTCCACATATCAATGTCATTTATCTTCACACTCTTTTGTTTTTCTTACATTACCAACTGCCCGTTAACAACAGAAAAATGTTTATCTTCAACAATTGGGGCAGGTTTTGACAAAAGCTGCCAAAGGCCAACAAATTCCCTAATGATTATCTTTTGTCTTATAGTGCATGATACTGAAACACCCAAATCGTCACAAACGCTTTGAACCTGATGTAGGATTGGGTTAAAATGGGTTAAAATGGCTTACATTTCATGCCAAAGATTGTAATGAATTCTGAATTACTAGTACCTTCAGGCCGGGGAGTTGTGCAAACCAGCTCAGTTGCCTGATGGACTGCTTCCACTAGCTGTTGGGCAACCCTGGCAGACACCTGCTCAAAACAGACTCTAGCTGATCTGCTGATAAAGGACCATGGACCGGTTCCCTGTTACCCTTTGACTTTTAAACATATCTTATTGTCATAAATGTACAAATGGATTAGGCAGTTATTTCAACTTAAGAAGCCTTCTTCAATCAACATAAAATATTTACAGGTGATGACATACATACTATAGGTATAAATAATAATTACGGGTATATTTGTCAGAGTATATAACAACAAGATATATACTATGTATTATAATATTATGTAGAATTCCAAATCTTCTGCTGGACTTTATAAATGAATGCACAAGTTCAAATACATGACAGTTTACTTCCAAAGCCAAGTTTTCATTTCCATAAAGTAATAAATTTAAATTTACTTGTATATCTAAATCATTTAAAACTTGGAGCATTTCTGTATGGGCAGCAGCATAATTTTAACATACAAAAAAGAAATGGTTAGCATTTTCACAAGTGTAGCCACAATTTATACAAATAGAATTTGGTGCCAAATTTACACGGAAAAGGTCATCGTTTAGAGAACTACACTGATGACTTAATTTAGTATGTATAATATTAAATTTTCTTTCTCCATAATTAAAATAACATGGTAGACTCATAGATATAGACTGAGAAAGAGCTAGCTTAAAGGAAGAAAAAGGTAAAGATTTAACTTTAACATCTAAGTTGTTCGAGCTTCTTTAAGTAGTGGGAAAGAAAGATTTTGTTGTAGTGGAGTCGATAATTGGAATTTGGAAACTTTCACAATTTCTTAAAGTATAAGGATTATGATAGCCTAGTAGGAGGTAATAAGTTATTTATCTTATAAAGTAACTGTAGTTTTCTTTTAGCTCTTCTGTCTGAAAGGGGTTCCAAATTTGTTTCAAAATATAATGATTCATTTCTAGTATAACACGGTAATCCGCTAATAATTAGCCTGAGAACATCCGTCCCAAACTTCACATGCATATTCAAGAACAGGTAAAATAAAAGACTTATAAATTCTTAAAAGAGCATCATGCTTTAACATATATTTGATTTTCCTTAGGATATTATTATTATTATTATTATTATTTTTTTTTTTTTTTTTTATAACTGATTTATAAATTTCATTGATGTGATCAGACCATTTAGCATTTGAATTAAAATGACCTCAAAATGTCTATGAAAACTACTAAAATCTAAAATGTTCCATCAAAAATTAAGTCCAAATATTTGTCAATGTTATCAAAATTTGATATAAAAATTACCTCAGTTTTATTAGGATTAAAAGAAACAAGCCACGTTTTGCCCATCGATTTGATTTATCTAAATCCCTATGTAAATCTGTTTCTAATTCACGACATGAAGATGATGACTTTATAAGGGTAGTGTCATCAGCGAATAAACGTGTTGTTGATTGAAGTTCATCAGCTAAATCATTTATATAAATAAGGAAAAGAAGTGGTTCAAGAATTGAGCCTTGAGGGACATCTTCTCATATCATACCAATATCAGAAGAAGAATTGTTTATAAATACGTTTTGATGTCTTTCTCTTAAGTAATTTTCTAACCAGGACAATAGGTTACCCAATCGAAATACCATATGATTTTAATTTAATTATAAGACATTTGTGCCAGACTCTGTCAAAGGCTTTAGAAATGTCACAGAATATCATACAAATACCGGGTATGAGATTTAGACAAATGTTATGGTATATTTATTTCAATTAATTGGTATACTATTGAATGACCAGGCATAAATCCGGCTTGAAACTGGTAAAATAAATTATTATTATTATTAAATAATTATGCACGTGCTTAAACATTACCCTTTTAAACACTTTCCCAACTGTGAACAGTAGAAAGGAGAGAAATGGGACGATAGTTTGATATAGAATGTCTATCTCCTTTTTTAAAGAGAGGCATAACTTTAGCCATTTTCCATTCATTTGGAAATATACAGGTAGATGAAAGAACCTTAAGAGGTTTACAAACTGTATCAGCCATGTATTTAAGTCTATGGTGACTTATACCATCTTCACCTGAAGCTTTTCCAAGCTTTAAATTAATTAAAACATCACAAATTTCATTAGAAGTAACAAGTAGATTATTTAAAACACTATTAGTTTTCAACTGTAAAATAGGCACTTGCTATCGTCAATATTAGTAAACCTACAGAAATATTCATTTAATAGATTTGCCTTGTCTTTATCATCTACAATGTTACCCCCACTAGCTACTGCTGGAGCTGTAACACTCGAAGTACTGGGACCATTCTCACTCCGACTGGCTGCTGCACTCAACGACATGGAACCATTCTTGTTCCTTACATAGGGGCTGGTAGAGAGCCTCGAGGGTCGCTTTCCCTTACCCCGCACGACTGAAACTCAAATAAGGACATATAGAACACATGTCGACATTATCCGACATACAAACATGCCCCTACATCCTCGGTAACTCGGCATTGGACATTTACCTATCAGCGTTAGCATATATAACGCCCGGGGCACCGAGGATGACACAACACTTACACATGATCAAAGGGCAGCAACTCCCATCAACGACAATACCAAAGTCCAAACACAACTTAAACGAATTAATTATCGCCACTTACATTAAAAATAATGACGACTTACAGTCTGAAAATATATCACGATACGAATAAAAATAGTAATACTCAAAATCAATACCTAATTCATGTCTCCGCTAATGCTAACTCCGTTTGCTATGAACTAGAAGTGCAAGATTAATTCTACAATAAAATAAAAATACCGAAATAAATTCCGGTATGGGATAATGCAGTAAAATTCCGGCAAAATATTAGCGACGATGCCAGGAACAAGACATTTCTTTTTAAACGGTGTTAACAACTGGAACCGGGACGAACACGTGTTCGATGGTAGGAAGGCCATGGCCGCACCATGCGGTACGGCTGATCACACGATATATCAAAATCGAACGACATCCGCTTCAATACAAACCAATTCTGTATAACAGACACACAAAGAATGTCCGTATGAACACTAAATTACTGCTGGCACCACAAAACTTCAACAAGCGATTTTTTTTGGCAAACAAATCTATGGGAGCAAATATTGTGCACCTTCCCTGTACGTAAACTAGATTAAAAAGGATTTTATTCACCTCCCAACAGGAGAGTTCCACTGCTATAGAAGGACAGGGGGCGTAACTCTTTTGTCTTCATCTGATAAACTGAACTAATTGAGAGACCATTAGTTCTTAATATTTTGAAAGCATTTATTGTGTCAGGTTTTATCGGGTAACTTATTGGAAAACGACGTTATTTCCTCATACAAACAAATGATATCACAATAGATATCACGAGGGAGAATGATCACGCTGTAATATCTAAAGATGGTATGACCTGGCCAGCACTTTATAGCATAACTATGGTGCTATATGGCATCTGGAGCAGTTTCGTCTTTGCAAATTTCAGAGTTACCTCCCTTGCAGATAGGGTTCCATTGTAACGTCGAATTTTTTTAGCCAAACTCACGTCGTTTTCTCACGTTAAAATAAAAAAATACATGACCTTTGACATCGATCTTTACTCGTAAGGGCAGATAACTTTGAAATATCTAAATACAGAATAGTACACTACATTGTAGAAATTGTGTCTGAACACGTTATATTTGTCTCCAAAACGTCTTAAAGTTTGGCTAAATCTTGTAAAACAATAGAGGTTAATGCTTTGTAATCGATGATGTTTTTCTTTTGGTGCCTGCATCAGGAAATGTGAGAAAGTGACATTATATCAGATTATGTTTGGTACCTAGAACGTCTAGGGATTTGGAACTAACTGAAGGATAATATGGGCAGATCGGTTCTATTGTAATGGTGTGCTCACGAGCGGAATCAAATCCCCTGAAAGTGTGGGGAATCCCCATGCGTATAATGCTTCTTCACACCAAAGAACATTACGAGAGTTGCTCAGAGTTCTCTAATAGGCTTCGCAACTACTTCCGTGTGTTTCATTGAACGAGAAGAACATTCTTGTGTAGTTAGGGAGTAAACAATTACTGGGGATTTCCTAACGGGAGTGGATGCTATGTATTGATGCCTTTGTCACTCCTGGGCGATTTGCTTTGCATACAATGCCAATAACGATCACTATGGGTGTTAAAGCGCTTAGTATAATTTGTATCACTACAGGGCACAGTATTGATAGATGACTTCCTTTGTGTTGTTACCATTTCAACAATAAAAACACAGTATACGGTATACGCACTTCTTTTGGCGGAATCAGGACATAGTTTGATGTTTTAAAACAACATGAAAATAATCAATCTCCTCATCTACAATAAATGTCAAAGTGTAATTTGGGCAATAACATAAAACAATAGTGTTGAGGTTTTTTTTAAAGCTTTGCTTATAACCATTATGCTTTGCTTGTAACCATTATGAAGTTGGCGGACATGTTTAGGACATCTAGTTTCTAATGCTGGTATATACATGCCTATATAGATAGAGGAATTGTCAGTTCTTATCAAGTATACCCCACAATATGTTCAAGATTATAAATCAAATTACACTGCAGTTTTTTCACAACGAAATAAGCACATGTATACATGACTGAACTACACATACCCTGGAAGCCAAATCCAGTTTTAGGTCCTATCGTAGAAATTTTGACTTGCGGAAATAACCAACTGCACGGTAAATTGTTACCTGTTATTTGTGTCTTTGTGTATGTCAAATCAATCAAGCCAATTATTATAATCTAATATTCTATTTGACTGTGACTATATACACTGTGGCATCGCTTTTATGAGTGATGTATTATTTTTTCTATTTTTGATATACGCGTTGAAACCAATTTTTGCAAACTTATATACAAATTTAATAAAATTCCAATTCAAAAAGTATAAAAAAAGTGGCATATGAATGTTAAAACTTCGAAATGATGTAACATTTTTTTTCTATGAAATGTTCCTCCCGCAGAAGTATAGAGCTATACATTATTCTATATCACTGATATCAATTTTGCTTTATGATCCCTTAGCCTACTAAGAAGTCGAATTTACAGGACTTACACTCCTGTATAGAGCTATACATTATTCTATATCACTGATAACAATTTTGCTTTATGATCCCTTAGCCTACTAAGAAGTCGAATTTACAGGACTTACACTCCTGTATAGAGCTATACATTATTCTATATCACTGATAACAATTTTGCTTTATGATCCCTTAGCCTACTAAGAAGTCGAATTTACAGGACTTACACTCCTGTATAGAGCTATACATTATTCTATATCACTGATAACAATTTTGCTTTATGATTCCCTTAGCCTACTAAGAAGTCGAATTTACAGGACTTACACTCCTGTATAGAGCTATACATTATTCTATATCACTGATAACAATTTTGCTTTATGATCCCTTAGCCTACTAAGAAGTCGCATTTACAGGACTTACACTCGCGAGAGCTGTTATCTTTCTATATAAAAAAATCACATTACTCTTAGGCAACGCCGCATACCATAGACCCAGACATTAATTTGCCTAATTCTATTACGTACCGATATATATTCTGTCCTGACAAATATGATGTATCGTACGTGTAAAATGCCATGTTTAGTTACTGTATACATGTTGCATAAGGTCGAATATCTCCGATATTCCTGAGTTGTTGGTTTCTTTTCTTTTCATTCTCATTCCATTTTCTTTTCAATTATTGCAAAAGGTGAGTGTTGATATGATTTTGATTAACTAGTAGTAGTATTTTAACATTATAGAACAAAAACGCTAAGATTAGGACATCACTAGTCTGCAAATCTGATGATAGAAAAAAAATTTCCGTGATAGATATTTTAGGTGTATTAAGATTCATTCTGTCTCGTATCATTTGTGAGTTTACTTTGCACTTTTGATTCCTAATGCAATTGAATGATATTTCGAACTTTAATCTCCTTAATCACTTAAAATGTTATAATGTCGATATATCATTATTTCTTATTCCAAAAATCCGCTTATTTTTACTATTATATTCATCGATTTTCCGTCAGGTCCTATAAGTAACAGCGAAAGTGATTTTTATTAGATTTTAACTTCAGTCGTTGCGCACTTTTGATGAAAAAGGTTTAACTTCGAAACTCTTTTTTCAGAAATTATTTATGCCATAGCTCATTGCTTTCATCTGTTTTAATTATTGGTTTGATAAAAAATACTCTCCTCTTCTGATATTGTTCTTTAAGAAAAATAACGTGCAATACTGTTTAGCAGATTAATCATCAATGGTATTATTAGAAAAACAACCAAATTACGAAAATCGACAAAAATTTGTATGATTTAGTGCCAAAAAATGATATTTTTCATAGTTTGGTTTGTTTTTCAAGATAATGTTTTTGCGATATAGCATGTTTGAGGAAACTTTTGTTTTCCTTTTTTGCATTATATAGCAAAGGGTTGAATATGCATTCACTGCTTGTTTTTTAAGATTATATAAACCGAGCAGAGCATTGCAGATAAATACTAATAAAATATTACATGGGTTTGTCAAGCGGACAGGGATATCTCAACCCGAGTGAACGATTTTGGCTTGTCGAGGATTGACAGCCATATCGTTCATGAGAGTTGAATTACCCTTATCTACTTGATAACCCAATTTAAGATTATTTTCCTTCCATAGCTCGTAGAAAAAATAATGCAGTTGCTTTCCAGCTTTTTTTTTATTGCGCCATTATCACAGGAACCTCGTTATGTTATGCTTCAAAATTGATGACGTCATCGTCAATGCACGTTGCGGTTACGTAATTGTTTTGTGTGTATGATCAGTCGTACAACTTCCTGTGTAAGATAGAGTTATATTTCCACTCCACTAGCAACCACAAGGTATCACAGTGAAGCATGAGAAAAAGTAGCCGTTCTTTATCATTTCGCGTGAAGTATGTGACGTACATATACCGTTGATGAGTGTCGATTTAGCAGTCGGAACCTATTTCCTGCAAACAAAGATTGATACGAAAAATAATGTAAGTCAATCATATCTGTTTTCGGAGTCAATTAACGAAGGATAACCAGAGTTCAGGATGCTAATCTCTGTGGCATACCACGTCACCTCTGCCCAATATCCGATATTAAAAAGATATTATCCTAAACTGATGCTAGTTAACGGATATTGGGTATATGATTAATAGATGTTATATAGATATTGCGCTAGAGCATACGCACGCAAACTCGATCAATATGACAATGGGTCATCACATCAGCGATAATTATATCTGTATGAACAATTTAAGGTGATTTTCGTACCAAATAACATTCAACGGAAGATATTTAATCAAATATATAGTATGCCTTAACCGTACGTCTTGCACAGCTCTTAAAACAGTAATGCGCAATGTACTTTAATGGAACAATTTGTTACCATCCGGAAATATTTAATTGCAACTGAGAGAGAAAAAAAATCTTTCGTAAAATGTCATCTTAACTAACACAAGTTGATTAACTTCACGGAACCATTTGAGTCTGAAGTTGAATTGTGTAGGCAGACATTTTGAGGGTAATGCGATATAGGAGTGATGGGCGTATCTAGCGATGGCCTCCGGTACACACGCACCATCGTTGCCAAAGAGACAGAATGAACTCGGAGCATGCGTATAATGTTTTACTACACAACATGATTTCCAATATCCATGCTATTATGGTCCCTTTGTATATAAAATTACAAATCATCATAAAAACGGTTTTTGTGTATCTACATTTTTTGAACGGTCTTATTTCTTATTACTCTTCCACATGCTTCATAGGATATAATTATGTGTCCTTCAACTGGGACAGATGAACCTTTTAAAGGATATTTTCGTGAAATATCTCGTTCTAACGTTGTTAGAGCATACGATTACAACCGAGGGGTACATATGTACATTTATATAATGTTACCTAATCGAGACATAACAGCCTTAATAAGAATGGCAAACAGTATTCTTGTATTGTTTCAACCAGACAAATATACAGAATTAGAGTGTTTTTGTACCCACAAGTGTTTCGAAAGAAATTATGTTGGTGAATGTCAGTTCCTGGTCGAAGAAACTGGTGGCTTGTATGTGTGCTACAGGTATCTTTGCTCATGAACTTTACCGGTGAGTTTTGTAAATATACCTATCCCATGAAGCTGAGAATCGAAGTTAAAAAAGATTTCAAAAGATTGACATAAATTTGCCTTGTTTAGACTTAGGTACAAGTGCTAATGTGAAGTAAAACAAATCTATCAGCTATCAACACGCAGTATAAAGGACACATACGCACTCAAAACACGCATGACATTTTTTTCACTGATGATCGTCATGCTATTTCTTATCGGTTTGAGGAATCTTACACAAATCATTCATTTTTTATATTATATAAAAGCGATACAATACGGTATGTTCGTTAAGATTTAATTGAATGAAAAGTGGGATCCAAAGTTATGAAGTTACATGAGATATCTATTTCTAATAGGCATATGTAACGTTTTCCTAAGTAAATAATATTAATTTTTATTTTGAAAGACGTATAGACCTTTTTCCTGAAGCATTTTCTTGCGCCCTCTTGTTTGAACACATAATGCGGCTAAAGTACATTTCCATTATTTGTAGCTGTCTGTACGAATCGGCTGCAAAACAGCGTTGTGGACTACACACATCATTAACGGATTTATTTTAAGAATTCGCCTTCCATTCTCTTATAGTGCACTGTGTCTGTTTTACTATTTTTATCTCCTAACTCCCTGTGATTTTCTTGATTTTCTCGATTTGGAACGTTAATCCCCAAATCGGATCCTCTTGTTTGTTAAGTAAGAATAATATATTTCGTTAACGGAACAATCTGTTAGGCCTATCATTAACAAAAAACCAAACTGCCGACTGGTTTGATAATCATAATCCTAGATTCTATATCAATGCTTTGTAAAGGGTTCGCCTTGCAAAAGAAATGATGTTCATGACCAATTAAATATTGTGAGTTAACAACCTGTTTGTCTAAAAGAAACTGGTGGCTGACCTTTGTATCCAAATAAGGAAGGCTCTGGTCCTATGACCAAACACAGGTATCTTTGCTCATGAACTTTACCAGTGAGTTTTGTAAATATAACTATTCCATAAAGCTGAGAATCGAAGTTAAAAAACATTTCAAAAGACTGACATAAATTTGCCTTGTTTAGACTTAGGTACGAGTGCTACTGTGAAGTAAAACAAATCGATCAGCTATCAACACGCAGTATAAAGGACACATACGCACTCAAAACACGCATGACATTTTTTTCACTGATGATCTTCATGCTATATCTTATCGGTTTGAGGAATCTTACACAAATCATTCATTTTTTATGTTATATAAAAGCGATACAATACGGTATGTTCGTTAAGATTTAATTGAATGCAAAGTGGGATCCAAAGTTATGAAGTTACATGAGATATCTATTTCTAATAGGCATATGTAACGTTTTCCTAAGTAAATAATATTAATTTTTATTTTGAAAGACGTATAGACCTTTTTCCTGAAGCATTTTCTTGTGCCCTCTTGTTTGAAGACATAATGCGGCTAAAGTACATTTCCATTATTTGTAGCTGTCTGTACGAATCGGCTGCAAAACAGCGTTGTGGACTACACACATCATTAACGGATTTATTTTAAGAATTCGCCTTCCATTCTCTTATAGTGCACTGTGCCTGTATTACTATTTTTATCTCCTAACTCCATGTGATTTTCTTGATTTGCTCGATTTGGAACGTTAATCCCCAAATCAGATCCTCTTGTTTGTTAAGTAAGAATAATATATTTCGTTAACGGAACAATCTGTTAGGCCTATCATTAACAAAAAACCAAACTGCCGACTGGTTTGATAATCATAATCCTAGATTCTATATCAATGCTTTGTAAAGGGTTCGCCTTGCTGTCGCAATTGCTTCCTCCATCTCATGACCAATTAAATATTGTGAGGTTAACAACCTGTTTGCCTTTCCTAAAATACATTCTTCTTCCAAATGTCTCCTTCGATTACGCCTGTCTTCTGACCTTTCAATTAAAATGGGGATTTGGACGAATCCAAATAAGGAAGGCTCTGGTCCTATGACCAAAGCTTACAAAGGTCTTTAAAATACATGTTACTCCTTCTACTTAGTGCATATGGCACAAGTACGTCATATCAACAATTGATATCATTTAAAGATGCTCCAACGCCGACAAATGGTATTTTTTCACTATCTAAAACAGAAGCAGATGATTTAGTATCTTTCTTCAGTTACAAAAGTTACTTACTTTACACCATTACCGCCGTTGAAAAGTTTGATCTTCTAGTTTTACTTCAAGTTAAAAACAAAAACAAAAACAACAAAAATTGCTTCCCGGAAAAATTCCGTGGCACTATATTCTACTTGTATATGGAATGAAGTACTGATTGCTCATGACCCAAAGGCAAAATTTATTATTTTATATCATTTTTTGTGTTAATTAGACTGACTTATGTATACACGATTTAACACTAATTATTATTCAAATGATGAATATCATTTATGCTCTGTCGGCGGTGGAGCATTTTTAAGTAATTCCTAGCAGGTCGTGGCATATACTTAACGTATCGTCTTTCGAGAATATTACAACGCATCCTATAAGCCTATAAGCCCCTCCATATGCAATGTACACTTGGTGATATTATTTACTACAAAACATACTGAGTGGCATTTATAAGATAATATCATTAGGGTTGTTTTATGCAATGCAATCAGCATGATTTTTGTGCATTTCTATTTTTTTTTTCTTTATTAGTTTTAATTGGTATCAAACACTGATATTAGAGTATGTCAGTGATATAATGTTATCTTAAAAAGGATGTTTTGTTTAATGTGCAATTAATCAGTACAGTTCATAGCAAACCTTTTACGAACACGAATGTCCTTGCTGCAAAGTAATATTTACCTATTAATGATGTTAACGCTATTAGACTCCAGCACCACTAACTGTTATTTAGACATTAAAAATCAGTTATATATTCCATACGTCAGTATTTTAGACGTCAAGTACTATATATATATACCTCGACGTGACTCACTTTCTTTGTTTTTTGCTTGTTTTTTATTTTTTTTTTTTTTTTTTTTTTTTCTATATTTGAAAATAATTTTTATTTGCATTTTCCACATATGCAATGGTACAGAGATTACAAAGACATCATTTTTTCTCTTTCCGGAAGAAGAACTAAATTTCAATTTGACTTATTTGTATTGATATATATGTATATAATTCATTTTGCTTTCGGAGCATGCGCAATCAGTACTTTTTTTCCATGTAGGACATAGTGCCACGAAATTTGTTTTCTTATGTAATTAATTATTTTTTTTAATATTTTAACTTGAAGTAAAAAAAAGAGAAGCTCAAACTTTTCAATGATGGTAATGGTGTAAAGTAGATAAATTTTGTAACTGAAGTAAAATACTAAATCGTCTGCTTCTGTTTTTGCTCCTGCAACTGCTCCCACATACTGTCGGATAAACTTGTGCTTTATCCGTCAATACGAAATGCGTTATCTGTCAATACGATCACGTGAATGTGTTCCACATCTGACGGAACTTTTTCTTACTTGACCCCGAACTTTAACCTCTCGTAGAATGAAACGTCATTCAGTCCCGCTAAAACGTGACGTCACATTTACCGGGATGAGGTATTTTTTACGATATCGGAAATCTCGCATGGCGGTGTCGCTGATGGCAAAGGTATGTATCGTAAAGTAATTTTTTGATGGGTAATTATAGTTTTTGAGTATTTTCATATTGTTTCAGGGATATTACTGGTACTGTTTGCGAACGCGCTTATAGATTATTTATTATTTTAGGACAATGTTATTAGTCAACAATCTTCAAGGCATTTGATCATTTTATCTTGGTCAAATCCAAGATAAAAATACAAATTGATTAAGATTGATTTAAGTAGCACTGTCAAAAGCGTGCTATATCAAAATATATTAAATTAGTTTTGTAGTTTATAAATTATAGCGCAGTTTAGAAATATTCAAGTGTATGAAATATAATAGATCTTGATTAATGGGTTATTACATACAAATGTATTTGGTTTTGGCATTAATCTTTTTTATTTGTTTTATGTTTTGATATTATCAACCTCCCCCGCGCTGTTAAATCTTGGGCACATATAAAACTGAATGATATACATCGACAGGGATGACAAATAGGGAAGGCTGTATTACTTTGACGTTCTATGCGCTTTTTAGCAATATCAAATTGTTTATTGCAAGAGAGCATATGAAGTGTGAAATCAATATCCGAAAGTTTCATTATATGAAAAAGAGTCCTTTGTATACTGATCATCTGTTTCTATTGCTCTACCCGCATAAATAATGTATTCCATATGTAATGGATTCTAAAAAAATAAATCGCTTTTAAACAACAACAAAAACTGATTAACAAAGAGTTTTATTTTAATAAATTTGCTCTTAATTGAAAATGCCATTGAAAACAAAATAATTTATTTCTAAGCAGGAAGCACGGAAGAATAATCAGATGTTGATTTGCTTGTTACATTGTTGCTACATCATCAAATGATGAGTTTGGCGATAGAAGTGTACATGTGTTCTTGCGATGAAGACGCATCTTTCAATTGGCTGACTTAAGTCAATCTGAGGTTGACTTCATCATATCTCTTTGATCTCTTGTTTTAAGCTGTGGCCTATCACAGGCATGTGTATGTAACATTAACAGGTACTTTTACTTGAAATTTGCTACCTGCTTTAAGCATATATATCATACAATAATATATAAAAACTTATATCTTCAAACTCAATAATCAGATGGTAGATATGATTGTAGAATACACAAGTTTAGTATTTCTCCCTGAAATTAACGAGTTACGTTTAATTAGCTTACTTTCCTTACTAAAACACTATTCGAGTTATTTTAGAACGTTTTTACCAGATTTACAAGTTACCATTAAAAGATTTTTCAAACTTCATTAGACATGTTTTTGGAGTGACAACTCAGAGACCTGATGCAGACAATAATAACCTCAAAGGCGAGCACTGTAAATTTGTTTGTTTACTGCGTAGAATTTCATTGCATGGAACTTAAAACAAATGTAGTGTAAACTAACTGTATACAGCTCTTAATGTCATTACCCTAATGATCATAAAACGTTAAGTGTGTGGGTGATATCTATGATAAAAACAAACAATTCAATTAGTTCTAGCAGACGGCTGCTATAAATTTGAACATCATTCTAAGATGTATTAGATCTGTCTTACACAAGTCAAGATGAGACTGAAACCTCAGTGCATCCTTAAGACGAGATGCGATGTGAATAATGTTAGAATATCCCCAGATAATGAAGTAAAGAAATAATTTGATTGCGGAGGTTTACAGAAACAACTATGTAGTATTAAATTCTAATCACTGTGCCCGGAGGAAAGATTTACACCCCCACTGACTAGCATGTAAGCATTCATTGAACATTAGCTGCTTATTATATTGATTAATTCTTCAAACATGAAAGTCCCTTTTGAAATGAAATTAAAAACTTAATCAAGTAAAAAAGGTTGTGAAAAGATTGTAGTATCTGTGTAGGAATTCAAGACAGAGCATAAAAAGAATTCAGACAGCTAGTGATTGGTAGAATGATGCAATATACTTTTAGATGTATGAAAGTTAATCATATATATAATTTTGAAAAACAATTTTATAGTTATTGTTAGAAGTCGAGACAGCATACAAATATGTCCAATCGCTATTTTTTTTTAAATTGGGTTCTATTCAATGAAAGAAGTTGAAGCAGTGCTGAGTGTAATGCGTCGTATATATTTAGGATTACTTGAGATAACCTGCCTACGGAAGTAATGACTTTTTAAATCAGGAAGGAAGAGAAAAAATATTTCATCGGCAAGACATTGATAATAGATAAAACTTTCGTCTGAACAATATTAAAGTGCATGCATTGTGTTGATTATCGTATATTAGGTGCGTTGGACTACATATATCTTATCTCCACAGAGAATTGCTAAAGGATATGATTGCACAGTGTCATATTTTTTATATATTGGCCATTATATAACGCACAGTGCTGCACCTGCTACCATTGCTGTCAACTCATGATTACATCCAGAAAACAAAAACAAAATAAACCATATCAGCATTTTCACAATTTCATATAGATTTCAAACATAAAATTATGCCAATCCAACGCAAGCACCACAAGGGATCATCGAAAAAAAGGCATTTCTTGTAAAAATCCTCATTGAGAAGCTACATTTGTATTTGAATTCTTCATTACGAATGCACCTGACTTTTACTGCAAGAGGTAACATTAATACCTCCGGGGATCAGATTTGGAGACAATAAACTTACTAAATGTGGCGTGGGCATCAGAAAATAACGAAAAGTACACATCTTTATAAAATTGTCTATAGTTTCTGCACGTTTAGGTGGTGGAAATGGATACGACTTTGTAAAGCCATGGCTCAGAGGGAAGATGTTTCAAAATGTACACGAGGCTGTACAGGGAATAATAATCAATATGGACCGAATCAAAGGTCCTAAAGGTTTACACTTTATATATGATAAATGTCATAGAAACGTCGTATTCTTGCTAGATATTACAGAAATGCATGACCAATGGCTCAAATAGATATTCCCGAAGAACTTATTCACACATAATGTCCGGATGTTGTGACGTCACAATCGCAATATGGAGTGACGCAAAGCTAGGGAAAATAATTCTATAATGGTATATATAATCAGATTGTATAACGGCGGTAAAATACCTCAAATCCATATTTAAATGATGTTTTGTGAGAACCAAATGCGAAATTTAAATTTGTATTTTATGTCAAGACTATGAGTTTTATCTTGATCATCTGGAAATCCATTAGCGCTTATCATTAAATTTTGTACCGATAACCACAGACACACATATATATATATAAATTACATTGTAGCCCATTCACTCCTGGAAATTAATAATGGACTGGTCTAGTCTATGATTGAGATGAGTCTAAGTGTGTCTTCAGGGGTCATTAAGTTAATCAATAACGAATACTTTAAAAGGCTTGTGTACTTAGACGTAATAGGACATGCCGGTATGTTTGTAATGGTAACGCCAAGACTGAAATAGATTGTCGTGTCTCTTAAAAAGAAAATCCATTATGTCGCTGTCGTAGATTCATTGTACGTGATCTTATGTGATATTGTTGTTGATAGATATCCAAATGGCCTTTATAGGGTAAACACTCCGTTTCTTATTTAATATAATTTCCAATTATTTTTGTACGAGAAAGTCTCATGATTATAAAAAAGGTCGTTGTATTCAAGATCAATCAAAATCATTTGAGTTATATATGCCATTGACATATTTATTGGACGGGAGGAAGTGGTGTTCGACATTTTAACGCTAGCTGTTAAGTTGCGTAAAGTTCGTTGCTGTTTCTTGGAACATTTTAGCTTCCCTCAACTTCTAGCTCCGGACTCGACGTTAAAGCTGACAATGCAAGTTAAAACATGCATTTGAAATTTAAAAAAAAAATATTAACGAAATATTTTTTTTCAAAAATTGTTTCTGAGACATCCCCTAGTTATGACAGTGTGGTATCTAAGGAAGTGGCAGCCATTTTTCTTTTGCTCTGCTTAGTAACCTTCACTGGCCAACCTCCTATATAAAGCACGGGACACTTGACACACGTGTGCCATTCTAAACATGTCTTGTGTCAGATACACATGCTCCGATATTGGAAATAACAATGTCAAATTGAAAATAAACATTGCACTCACCTGACAATATTTCATTGAAGTAATAGATGAATGTGTTGTCAGCTATATCCCAACATATGTCCAATACGAACTAATAAAACACTTCAATATACACTAAGTTTTACACGTTCATGTACATCGACACGTGTGTGTCCTTGATAGTTGTCGCTCGTTCGGGTCAGGTACTTAGTCACGTGTATACGGTCAGTTGAGTGCATCGAGTACGATGACATACGTGGAGATATGTGGACGGATTATTGTTTGGATTTCTATTCACTTACGTTGAAATTTTATTTTGAGAAACATCTAAATGACAACTTAGAGGAGTTGGCATGTTAATTGCTAAAAAAAGTCCCATATAGTTTTACAGGTGAGGGTTTTGTTTACCTATTTGTAGGTGATATATACTGTGGACTGCTAGGTGTATTGGTACATGAATGAGCGCACGTGTGTCGATTCACGCGCTTTATATAGGGGTCGGCGAGTCGTCGTAATGTAAAACAAAAATGGCTGTCCTCAACCGGGGAATGTCTCATAAACAATTCTTGAACAACGAGTATACTTATTTAAAAAAAAATCATTTTAATAATTATAACTTGCATTGTCAGCAAACAACCTTGACAGTTATAAATTAACATGACATAGTGTGACGGTCAAGTGGTCAGGACTCTGTATCCTGAACTGACTTGAAAATAACCAGTGGTAGCGCGGCTACCGCCACATAAGTATTTGAGGGGTAGAAGACTCTTGCCTAACTACCCTAACCATTGACGACTTAGTTACACCATAGAGTCACCTGCATAGTTCTTAAATCCTCTTAGAAACAACCAGGATTCCAAAATACAGGTTCAAACTTAGACATTTATTAATAATACACATAAAATAAAGGTTCACAATATCAGCAATATTTCACCATCTCAAAACATACTCAAGATTCCATTCCAATTATCTATTAACATCTTCATTATAATCTAGTTTTCACATCAATAAATAAATCTAATCCAATAACAGCTGTGCCTAACGTAACAGTAACAGATGCATTTTTACAAAGCATTTCCAGCTTCTCAGTACCAAATAAATTCCTAAAATTAACATGAATAACCCCGTAAATCCATCCCCACACATATTAACTACAAGTAACATGATAAACAAACATTACAAGCTCAGGAACTGAGAAAATCACCCTCTGTCCATCGCTGCACACTAAAAACAACAAACACAACCGACCACGGACACAGACAGACGCAGACTGACTGGTTTCAAAGATCACGTCATCTATGGAACATTAGCACGTGAAGAGATCGCTGGATTTGCTGGAAATTGCTGGATCATTCGCTGGATAATCTCCAACCAACATCAATAATCATACAAAACAATGTTTATCTTCTATAAACATTAATACACGTAATATAACTCTAATAACTCACTTTCCATTTCATCACTCGTTCAAAACATCGTCTGCAACAACCGGAAGCACTAGTAATACGAAATACGAAACTAATTATAAGCTATCGGCTAGCTCCGCAGCTGTCATTACAATAATGGCTGAGCCCTGTAGCAGAAACATCGTGTTGTTACAATATGTTAGAGTGAATCAAGTCCGTGTCATGTTCGTGAGGTTGTAATTAAAAGTGCGATTTCACGAAGACTTGTTTGTTTGTTTGATTGCTTAATTAATTTACGTCCTACATGTATTAATACAGCCAGGGTCATCTAAAGACGACCTCCCGTGCAGCGTTAATGTAGTGTATGATGCGTGTTTTGGGAAACTGCAGTATATTCGTGTAATGTGTTCTTGTATAATCACTTTTTGGCCTTCTGTGAAACGCTCGCTCCTGTGAGGTACGCCCTTGGTTAGTCTACGAAAGTTGTAGTTTCGGCTCCTGCTTAGCGCTCAGCATACAGGGAGAAGGACGACCGGTTCGCCCGTTGTCAGTGTAATGTGACCGGGTGGAGTGTGTTGTTTGGTGTCTTCGACAGCATGCATCATTGCTATAGCTCTATAAAAAGGACAACAATTCCTGAAGACCCACGACTTGAAAGCTAGAAGTATTCTGGTGGCACATCTTAACTATTTGGTCAGCTTAACTGAAATATCTTAAAAGTGAATTTACGCAAACAATTATACAAGTTATCAAAAGGTTTTTTATGGAACGACAAATCTAAATTAAAAAAAAGCATGTAACATAATTATTGATATTTCATACAAATAATATTGTTATTTCATCAAACACTGTTTTATTTCCATGTAGTTGATAGTTCACATTTTGTCAACCATACTTTCAGAACACTGCATGGTCTGTTGAGATTAAAGTCTGTTCTAAATTTCAAAACTCAGCCTTTAGCATGACAGCTGTTTCAGTCAGCCTAATTGTAAAGTGATGACTACTCAAATTGCTGTGTAGCTTTTGTAGAACCATATGAGTTTTCCCTCCATACATTTTTTTTTTACATTCTTTGTCTATCTGACAACTCCAGAGAAACCATCTAGTGATGATATCAAAGATACTGCAGAAATCATACCGTTTTTACGGATTGAATTTAAAGAAATTGATACAGAAATGATGGATGAGGTTATTTGTTTATGTTAGAATTCGCGAATTTGACGTGCATAAACTGTAAAATATATTACTGCAGCAAGTAAAGATGAAAACATCCCCCAATATTAACCCCTATAACATATTAGATTGTTATATTCTTGACACAAATATATATACATGTATGTGGGCGACATTATAAATCAAACATACAATAACAGAGACCATATAAAATGACATTGAGAAACAATAAAGAAATAATCGAGAGATCCATGACAAATACGGGCGGCGGTGCAGGCAAAATAGGAAATATTTTCCCAACAAACATATCCATACATCCTAGTATCCCCCTTATTGAGTTACCTTGTAGCTATTGTAGACAATAGCAAAGCTAAGTCGTTACAGATGTGCCATCAAACGGATTTCTCCCAATAAATTACAATGTATGTTGTTCGAAGTCCGACAATAACGCGTGAATCTTTTATCCGTTACGCTTTGATAATTCACGAATAAAACACTAGAATTTACATGTATTGATAGATAAGCCGTTCACTAAAAAAACGCCTTTTTAGTTGTTTTTTTCATCTATTTTTTTCCTTTATTCTCTTGTTTTTATCTGATTATTTTTTTAATATTCTGTTTCATTTTTATGTGTTTTAATCATACTTAATTAAATGTCAATAATATATGTATTTAAGGTCAAAGTCCTAAATCTATGATACGTCAACATAAAAAGAGGATAAAAGAAAACCTAGGTTCGTCATTTCACAAAAAATGTCAGTTAACGCGAGATACGAATTTTCCTGGATAAACAACACCTCTTTCGCTTTACGTGGATTTGTTCCCTTATTTGATTTAAACCTTTAAAAAATATGGCTTTTTATTTTCGGAAAAGTATAAGTCAAGGACTTATCAGGGTATTGCCTTGGTTTTTGTTTGAAATTAGAATAAAATACTTTAACGTGATTAAACTATAATGTGTACCTCCTCAGAGAATATTCTGTATATTACTACACCACCATGGGGTTCATTGTAAAAATTAAGGAAAACGGAAACATTCGACGCATAAACCGTCTTTGTCTGATCATTAGGTATAAAAATAGTATATGTAAAAATTCTACACTTATATTGAATACCTGATGACAACATTAATTTGCTTTACGCATTTTCAAATAATAAAGAATACAAAAAAATCCGTCACCTTTGGAAATTTGTTGATCAATAAATATAAAACCAAGAAAGATGATATTGCTAAAACTGTATTTCCTATTCTTGAACATTTAAAGACGTTTCCTTGCGCATTAAACCTTTTATTGAAGATAGCGACATGCACTCTAATTAGAATTTATCACATTCAACGACTGTTAAGTGAAACTGACAGAATCCTAAAATCTTTTATTTACGGTAACTTACACATGACACATTTTGCCAAGTCCATACCACACATATCATTGTGAAGAAACAACTCATTGATTTGGTGAAAGGTTGCGTGTTAAAGGTTCGAGATTCCAGCATGGTGGCCTGATGGCTTCCGGGCGCATGCTGACGACTGTCACCAACCATTACTTATTTCTATTTGGTAAATAATCCCAATATGACCGATACACGTATTCCGCAAAACGCCACTAATTAGGATAGAACATCACCCAAGTATGTTTATTTTTATCACACAATCTGCCTAATATCTGGTGAGTTCGCCCATGTAATAAGTGAACCAGTTGTCTCCCCTTTTTGCATACTGTAAACCAATTTCCTTTCGCGTATGATTTACTTTCGTGACGTTCGCGCTCCAAGTAAATTCGCAAAAGTTGAAATGGAAATCCCGATATTAAGTAGCCATGAAAGAAAGGTAGTTTACTGTATGTTGCGAGGTTAGTATGAAATATTTACATTTCTTTGCTATATAACCTTAAGAACTGGGGATTTGTTTACACTTGTGTAAACGCAGTCGGTTGTTTCGCAAGAATACATACACCGGAACACTGACTTCCTCAAGTAGTGTTAATGCGCATCAAATTTGGCTTATTGTTTGTATATGTTTTAATTCTTCAATATAAATAGTTTGAATGAAAAAAATGTTTGTGAAACTTTATATCAATGGAATGAAAAAGATAATGTTATTGTGGAACTATATTGTGTGTACTTTCTAAACTTGACAACATTTCCCGCCAAATTGGAGCCAGCTGTTCCGGGATTCCATTAATGGAATAAATTCACGTACCACGTGATACTTGATAATGTTTGTGTGGGACCAGTATCTAAAGTGGTGAAGGAACGTAGCTATTTAAAATCTTCCCGCTGAAATGAAGTTAGCGCAGGATATCATCTTTTGACGTCATTCCATCACAAATAGAAACAATAGTCCCGCACAAAAGTTATCGGGTATCACGTGGTACGTGAATTAGTGCCATTGGCCGGCTGTTACATCAATCGTATAACGTTGTGAAAAAAATGAAGTTTTTTTATCGTAACATTAGAATTTAAAGGAAATAGTCGATTAAAATGTAAATATAAAAAATGATTTTTTTGTTTGCGCGTCATTTTTAAATATCTGTCCAACAAATGCAGTGTACACGCCAGTAAACAACACAAAATAAAAATCACTCCATACGTAACGTGGAGCTCTTTTCGTTGGCTATTATTCCATTGTGACGTCATGATTTTACAATGACGTGGCGTCCGGAATAGAAGACGTCGTAACAATATGGAGGTCTTATTTTGAAGCTGAAATACTTCCAAATGTAGGTTGTTGCAGAAACGTGATAAAACTCGTCTTGGTGTTTTCCTTTTTCACCGCTAAGGCTTTTAGAAAAACTTTTCTAAGACTCATTTCTTAAAATCTAATAAGAATTGAACACTCATTGATTGACAAGATTTTTGATAAAATGAGGCTATCTATAATAATTGCTTTGATTAGCAAAATCCAAACCATGACATTTGTTTCTATCAGTTACAAAATGTTTTATCAATAATGTTATTAATTGGAATTAAATCTCAAGTCATCAGTATAATGTCCCGAGAGATATCACCGGTTATAAATACATGTTTTATCCTAATTGGGAAAAATGGTCAGGTTAAAATGTTGGACAATTTACGTCCTTATATAATCGATATTCCTTAGATTAAGCAGCATGTCGTTTAAGGTGTGAATACTTATTCCATCACATGCGTATGATATCCGCTGCATATTGTCAATTATATCTATAATGTAAAATGAGTAGATATTCTTCATTTTCTCCTTCGTTAGTTCTACCTCCTTTGCCGTGTATACTTGCGATGAAATATAGCTAAAACATTATATGAAAAAATGAAAAGTCCTTTAGATATTCGATACTGAATTAGGTCAGTCTAACTATTATATAACTATAATCTACAGATGTACTTCC
Organism: Argopecten irradians; assembly: GCF_041381155.1. Taxonomy (NCBI): domain Eukaryota; kingdom Metazoa; phylum Mollusca; class Bivalvia; order Pectinida; family Pectinidae; genus Argopecten; species Argopecten irradians. The sequence continues at coordinate 10,684,259 of NC_091139.1, forward strand.
TGGTTTATAAAAGGTCATTATTTTACAAAACATTTTAACGAGCATTTTAAAAGTAACCATTATAAGGAATATATCTAAAATTAGAAGGATGTTGGCTGTCGACAACGGATGAAGAGTCCTACAAAAGACGAGATATCTTACGTATGGGTGACAGAAGAGGGACAAGATTCTCTCAATGTGCTGTTAATCAGCTTAATTTTGCGTGCGAAAAAAAAATCCAAAAAAAATTCAGGGAATTTGCAATTGCTTATTTATTGCAAAAAAAGAACCATATTAGTCTAAAACGTAAAATAAAATCATTGCAAAAAAACCCTTAAGCCAAGAAAACGCAAAATTTAATCATTACGAAAATACGTTGATATCTACGTCAATTCGTTGAATTACTTCAAATCAATAACGACATTCATAGGCGTTCTACTGTATAATAAACATACTATTAGCGTTGAAATAACGCTTTAAAATGATGTGAAAAAGTTCCACAATCCCAAGGAGACACAACACGAATATACCGCAGCCTCCCAAAATATAGAAATCCACATAAGTAACGTATTTTGTACAGGGTAGGACGTCCTTAAATGATCCTAACTGTTGAAAAGGCATTAAAACATAAAAAGCCAAGCCAAACCAAACCAGAGCATATAACTTTTTTTTCTGAGAATAAAGGATGGATTATGTTTCCTCACAATCACCATAGTTCATATATAGCGGCGTTATAAACCACTCATAAAAGTGTCGTTATATCAACTGCATCCACTCTAATTCTCCGGAGTGGAGTATAATTCCCATTTCTAAAGCCTCGTTAAAATGCAAATCATCAACACGTCTGGAAACCTACAGTTATGTATCCCATATAACTGTTGAAGGTAAAACTCTCACAAACCATGAGCATGTCGCCTAGTACAGCGGGTACATCTTGAACCAGTCGTCTTCATGTCATTTTGATAGATAGCGACACTAATTTGATTATAGCCAAAATAAACAACGCGTTAGGAGAACCTTTATTGTACGATAGTGATTGTAGCGAGTACTCCGGGATAAAGATGGCGCTGCTAACACTTTATCCCCTTCCAATAGGCTTGCCGGCATATATATGTGGATGCTTATATTATGACCATTTGCATTTCCTCACTAGAGCTTCCCCTTAAGGCATAACAGCTACAGCGTTATCGGCCGTCAACTGAAAGTGTTCACCGGGAAAATTTAGCAAAAAACAGTTTGTTTGTTTTTAAATTCAACGTCTGGACTAACACGTTTGTTCTTAGAATGTAAATAATTATTTAAAATTTTATTGAATTTGAATGAGGTGTTTTAGAAGATTTTAACGAGTCTTTTTTCCATCAACTGTTCATTTCGTCGTTACCTATTCAGTTCAGTTCATTTCTTACCGTTACCTATAAATGTTGAGACAATAGGATCTCTGAAATCGCTTGCTGAGATCGATAGTACTAACTTAGTGACAGTAGCGTTGTAAGAATATCCACGCAGATCAGCCTCCGTCGATTTCATTGTCAGTTCAATGGCTGGTATTGTACGCGTCTTATACAGCGCTGTAACGATGCGCAATGGGAAGCACATACAACATAACCTTTACTGACCAACCAAATCTGACCTTCCCTTTAATGAACTATTCTAATGTCAGTACCTCAAGCACTGAGGACAATTTAAACGACTTACAAAGTTTCTACGATTTATACGGAGATATCATGGCGTACAATACTTTCGAGTACCCAGGTGAGTTAGAGAACCTGAGGAAAGTATGGGTACGCGAACCTCATTTTATTCCGACGGTAACTGTGTACGGATTGACCTTCCTTATAGGTGTCGTTGGGAATATTTTGGTAATTTTTGCTGTTTTGGGTGACCGGAAATCACGGAGTGTGACCTCTACGTTTATGGTCAGTCTGGCGGCCGCCGATATCCTGTTTTTGGTTGTTTGTGTCCCATACGAAACAGCACGTTATGTAGTTGATCACTGGACGTTTGGAGATGCTCTTTGCAAGTTTTCCGGATTTGTGGAAATGTTGACGGCATCAGCTTCGATACTTAACTTGTCAGCTGTCAGTGTCGAAAGGTAAGCTCATCTCTATATTAAACTATATCATTTTTCTTCAGCTACACTTATCATTTCTTTGAGATCGTAATAGAATCAAACCTAGGTATGAAGATCACCTGCTTGATAAGAACATTCTTAGAGTCCCAAAACGAGATATTTAACACAACTGTTCATGTGTATTAAGACCACATGGCTATAAAGACCATTTTTCTTTAGTTTTGGATAGTCGTTATAGACATATCTGACTGTACTTCATTTGTTCAAAACGTGTTATAAATGTCTCGGTTTTACATCATTTTATCGTATATGCCCAATTATGAAATATTTCATGATTTATTGAGTAGCAATTTCAAAATATCTCATTTGTGAGGTTTACTTAAGAATAATGATTGCAATGTTGATTAATCACCAAATTTCCAAATTTCGATTGACCGCCTACAAGAAATTAGTTAATTTATTTTTAATTGAAGTTGTTCATGGAGGTTATGATTCAACACATCATTATAAGTTATCCTTATGCATTTACGTGTAATTGAAAAACACCTTTTTGTCATGATTTTCTATATTAAATATAGCTTAAATTCCTGCATTTACGTTTGAATATTATCATTTTATCAAATTACCAGAATTATCAAATATTAAAACGGAATTACACCAAATAATTTTATTCGTAATGAATATCATCGCGTTTTAATAATAAAACAGGAGTAATATTAGAAATATTTTCAAGAAAACAGCGAGAGCGAAGTATATAAGATATCAATAACAATGCTATAAACCCAGCGAAGTCGGCGGTATGTCAAGACAGTTTGGCATCAAAGATTCTAACCGAACCGCATTGGTGAAAAACCAGAGTATTTTATATTTTATCATTGTGTTGCAAAAGCGAGTTTTTTTTCTCAACCAGTCCGGCTTTCCAGGTCTACTTGCCGATTAATATGGTGTATTACTCAACTATAAAACGGTAAAATACCTCCGTGATAACAATACATTCATTATAAATATTTCTACCTAACGTATGCCACCAGTTGAGAACAGCAATCTTATGGATACATTTATAAGGGACCCACTTCACACAGCGATCTCTGAGATAGCTGTGATGTCTGTGACAGCTTGCGTAGGCACTGATTGAACCTTTCAATTAATTCTGTTTATAAAGATTAAAACGTTCATTTGCATTCACCGTGGCAGTCCTGCCTTGATAAATCTAATCTAAACAATTAGGGAAAAATCTCTTTGGTTAATTAGGGGCAGTGCTATCGCCTTCTCTAGTTATAAAACAATATAATTAGATAACATCGCTGCCTGATGCACGGTCAATATCGCGCTTATCATAAATAGTAACTTGAACGACGGTCTAACCATTCAATCAATCGATGTAATCACTATACGTTGAGAAATTTGCAGCTCGCTGAACATCGAAATAAAATCGTTATCTATTAAACAGTATTTAAGGTGTTACACATTCAACATGTACCGTAAATGATCCTTTTAGCTCTTTTCTATCAAATTGCTTTGATTGGTCGAAGGATGAATTGATTGATTGATTGATTGATTGATTGATTGATTGATTGATTGATTGATTGATTGATTGATTGATTGATTGATTGATTGATTGATTGATTGATTGATTGATTGATCGACGGTCTCTTACACAACATAAAGCAATATAAAACCAAACAAGTATCTGTTGATTAAAGCGATATTAAATTGAAACAAGAGTGTTTACAATTTTCTACGTAGTAGTATAAAAGTGATATCATCTCAATCATCTATGTTTCATTTCTGGTTGGCAACAAACCATTATCTCAATCCAACTTTGTTTGCATGCCTTAGTTGACCATTTATCACAGGGCTTGCTCAAATATCAATGGTTTTCGTTTGCGGTTTTAACGTTGGCGGATGCATAGATTCCTTAAGGATCGTAGAGATGGAATCCGATGACCATCTTGGGAATGGTTATATGTTAAACATCCTTCTCTTTTCAGAAAATCGTGTCTAATTCGTTGCTAATCTAATTAACATCTTAGTGCAGAAATGTTCCTCTTTTGACTGGAACACTGAATTGTTTCTCTTTTGTGTTAGTCTATAGAAGATCGTGCAGTAATCTTGAATGGAGATTATTTCTAATATTTCTATAACAAAACAAATGACATCTTAAATTACACTTATAGACGTTAATCCTAGATGATAAGCCTCATCATCATAAAATTGAATAAATATATATGCTTTAATTGGATGGTTGCTGTAAATATACCATTAAACTGGTTTAATGACATTCAAAGATTGTCTCTTTTGATCATAAGCTCAATGACTCTCCGGTTTCTATATAGAATTATCTTGTCTTTCACAATTTACGTTTTTATTTACAAAACAAAATATGTGACAAATACTATTAGTTATCAAAGTAATTAATGATAAAAATAAATGATGATCAAATCAAAACTTAATTAGAAATTGTAAAAGCAACGTATCATGTGTTAACGAGCACTTCAAAGACTTTTTCAAAGGAATTAGTCGCTTAAATGTTTTAAACCTCAAGTTAATAATCTTTAAGGTATAATATCGATAGCAGGTACATTGTACCTATTGCCGCATTTCCTGTAGAGCTCATTTTCATATTATTTTCGTAATCTTATGTTATCTTATCTGCAATATTCTTCGGCGATAATGCACAATAAAGCAAGCGAGCGTTCCGCTGTCACAAGGAGACTTACAGAACAATTACGCAATTATCTCACGCATGGGTATGTAATACAAAAAAAGGCAGTACTAAAATTGTTGTTCCTGTTGCTATGGCTGCAAAGAAAAAAATATGCATAATACCATACTTATCTTTATGGTATTGGTGAAAATAATAACGAATGTTTTTGTTGATGTGGTGATAGTCCATTATGCAAAATAACCAATTAGATGAGTTTTTTCTTGTGAAATTTGCAAAACAATACTCAATTAAACTATGGTTTCTAGAACACAAATGCACAATACTGTGATCATATCTCCTAGTAATTACCTGGTATCGAAACACTCTCTGTAGAATCATTGAAGTATTTGTGGAGTTTAATCTTTAATATCTTCTGTCTGTTAGGACATAATTGTTAATCTTGCCCCCAGCAGCTTTACAAAATGGAGTTTGACGTGCGTCTGTGTACTTTAATAAGGACATGTCACTTGTACTTTCCTAAATATCCGCAACTTCTAAAGCTACGTTGAAGAACCACTCGATCATCGAAGTATTCATAAAAGCAGCATGCTACTCGTTTTTACAGGTAGTCAAGAATATGAAGCCGTTGTTCATGATAAGGCGTACTAATTTTTTGTGGGGGTATTTAGGGGTCAAGTGGGGGTAGGGGGTTTGTAGTTTGCTATGAGTCTGATATAAAAAAAATGAAAAACAAAAGTTTATCGTAATTCACTTCTGTTGTTTCGACTCAAATTGGTTGTTTTTTAAGTCCTGTAGAGTTTGTGTTCACCTGAAACCATTCTTCTAGGAGATATATAACACAGGATTTGTTTAGAGTTCGTCTGGTTATCACGAAAGTGATCTTGTTTGGCCACAACAAAATCATAAATATTTATCTGCGACATTCCGATATTGCTTCTCAAATAGAATATGTTGATTTTGCTGATACAGAATGCTCATAACTGTATTTAATAGCGATATATATCAATTAACGTTTTGGGTATATGTTGACCACTTTTAAAGTACAAGTGGTTCAAAAAGGATACTTTCCCCTAAATTTAATAATGATAGGACAAACTGCGACACAAAATAAGGATTCGTTCACTCGATGTACTTCCTGTAGAAAACATCGTGTCATATAACATAACCCACTTCTTCTTATCAAATGCTAACTAAAATAGCGTCAGACATAATATCATTATTCATCAATGCTATCTCATATTTTAGTGGATTCCTAACAACCAGTAAGTAATATTTTCTCCGAAGTGCATGTATAACGTTAACTGCACACCTAAAGCACTATATTATGAACAAATATAGAAATAAAAATGTTGTAATTATATCACTTGTTGAACTACACCTCTTTGTTGTCATGTGAAGGGATCTGCTCTATGGTACATACTCACTATTGTATTTAAAAGGGTTTTTTATGCGTATTAACGTTAACCTGTAATGATTAATTTAAAGTAAGTAACTTTTGTAACTGAAGAAACATACTAATTCGTCTGCTTCTGTTTTTTATTGAGAATAAAAACTTATTTGTCAACGGTGGAGCATGTTTAATCTAACAAGCACTCGTAAATGTCTACGCCTCTTTTCTTGCAACAATGTGTATTATAACTATAATTAATTTTACAGTCGATTACAATATGAAATTAATATTTTTGAACTATCTTCGATGGTAGTGATTCTCAAATTAAGGTCAACAGTGGAAAAAAACCTTACAACCTTTTCCATTCAATAATCGTGTTATTTAAACCTAATTTTCTTACCTACTTACTGACAAGAATGGAATCAGTGGCCAGAACATAAAAACTACTTACTCGCGAGAGGCGTCTGAAATCGTGTCGAGTGGGCACGTCACGAATTCGATAAGTTTACCGCCGTGGAATGGAATGTTAACGATAGATGTTAAGGGCAATAGAAGATGAGAACGGTTTACCGGTCAATGTCGAGTCACCACAGCAGCGAGCGGGACAGGAGTACTGAAATTGTTTTGTGACGCAGTGCAAAAAGAGAATAGTCGAGAACACGGACTTCTGATTTGCGTTGCTTGCTCTTGCAGGTAGCATTTGCATCAGGGACGTTTACAACGAATACTTGAAACTGCCAATGTCAACCCACAAGGTTCATGAATACCGAACATTGATTTGAATAACTTTTGCATACAGTCAATTTCTGAAACACTGAGTCATGTTCTTCAAAATTATTTTATTTCATTATGTATATCTAATGTGATCTTTAATGGGTGTTCATTATATATATATATAACATTTAATTTGTGAAACGAGTCTGGATGAGCAAAAATTAGAGCGTCGAGATGATTTTGTTTTCAATTTCTCATAAAAAATTAACAGTTTTATCACATTTCTACATAAGCCTACATTTAGAAGATTTTATTGTCAAAATATAATGCTGAAATCCAGCGGAGGCCGCCATTTTTAGGACGTCCTCGAATTCTATCGTCAGGTCATTGATTACTAACATCAAGTTAGGCCGTCAGTTAATATCCGGGGAATGGAAAACTCTCCATGTTATATCAAAATAGCAACATATGCAAAACAATTAACATAGGCCAATCACTGGATATTTCAATTCCGACAAAAATATTATCTCGATAATAATTTGCGAAAGGATATTAGGAGGGTTATTTAATATAATATCGTTATAAAACCTAGAAATGCAAATAATTAGTTGATTCTGTTTGCATCTTAATCAAATTCTCTAGACATGGTTACGATGTGAATCAAACTCTTGTCATGAAATTCATAACGCTAATTCATCATGTCAAACAAATTATTAACAAAGAAGTTAATTCAGTGCTATTTTGTGATCAAACATGAGTCCTTGACAGGTTTGATCAGTATAGACATCCCTCGCCTTTTTCTTCAGGAAATACGTCACTAGTCCTGACATGTGTTTCCGGATGTTCTTCAACGAACCAAAAATCAATCGCAGTAGACGTATAACACTCTCGTAGTTGTCGGATATATATCTTTTCAATTGCAAAGTATATCGAAGGATCATCGGATGTTCAAAGGAAACTTCTATAGACACAACGGAATCAGAATTGTCATCGTTTTTGCGCTAAAATAAGTTCGTATGTCTTAATTAGTATTGTTCAGGTTTTTTTCTGTTCTTATTCCTTCATCAATAATGTGTCTGTGAAGTTTTTTTTTATATAACTACGCTTTGATTATTACAGAAGATATTTAAATATGATTTAATTACGTATCGTAGTTGACTATGTTACAAGCTATAGATTCGATTTCTCTTACATTCAATAGTGTGGGTTGTTTTATAGATAAACAAAATCTATAAAAGGCATAGGTAATTAAATCTATGTCAACACTTGCTAATTAGATCTATAATGTACACTATCTTACATGTTATGCTTTGTTATTTGCTGAAATATACACATATATTATAAATTAACATTTACGACGATAAAAAAAGAGTTCAAGCATGAAGAAGACAGTGAAATAAGAGTACTTTAGCTGTATTGGTTTTTATTTCCTTGTATTAAGCACAGTTTATCCCATATGAGCCACGTTCCGTGTTGAGCAATTAATAAAATATTTTTTTGTATTATATTTTCTTGCAAATCTGAACCACTACAGCCTTTAAATACTGCTCTAACCACTTTATTATCGTGCATTTAACATTTCACGCTTAATTTAAAAAGTCTTTTTTCCCTATTACAAAACTTCACAAGCAATCGTACATTCATATATACGATTTTATAATTATTTGCGAAAAACATTGACTCTGCATTTTAGCTCTTTCGCAAAATTGCGCGAAAAAAAATTGTATTTCGCTAAAATAAAGTTGGTTTATAGTATGTCATTGAAGTATACTGCTAATGGCACCGAACAATACATCCATTGTTTTGAAACAAACAAAACAACTGTTGCTTCATTCGACGTAGACTACGCTACTATTGCCATGTATGCCTTGAACCAGTTTGATTATCATTCCTTTTTGATAGATAATGAAAACATCTTAACTTAAGGAGGTTACCTTTTATTGTGTTATATGTTTCTGAGAACAATTTAAAATTAAGGGATTCCGACAAATTAGGCAATGTTGATGAAACTGGGACTTTGTATATTTCTATTTGGCACCAAACAAAAATCATGAAACAAACATTTTAAAGCTTCTTTCAGTTTTAGTACATAATTGGCACAAACGCCATAGGATTGAAACATTTGGCTCAAAGAGCAAACGTTAGAAACTTCCTTTGCCTGGCGGGTTGTGCGGCGGATTAACGTTATCGGATTTATGTATATACAAGCATTCAGTAGGAAATATTAACACGGATATTGACCCATTAATCGATAGTCTAGTGATAACGTAAGTGATTTTTGTTGTTGATATTAAGAAGACTCATCCATCACATAATTAACTGAATTGATATGTTTTTTTTGATGATAAGACAAATTGGATCTGATTGCCAAGTGACATTTGAAGGAATGTTCTTTAAGAAAAAAGAGCTTGATCCGTGTCATTCACGTGGTACAATAACAGTTTAAGCATAAAATATGTCATTTCATCAATTTTGTGCGGTTTCAGATTTTTTATTTACAGTTATAATAAAGCGTTACTATTGATGACTTACAATCAATGCCGGGAACAAATATTGGAATTTCAGTTTGTCTTGCAAAACACAAGTAGCCATTAATTTTGAAAGAAATGGCTGTCGTACTCCTAGCTGACGTAACAGCGCCATGGATCAGTTTTCAATTCATTATATTAAAAGAGTTTCATGATCGAGTTTGTCATTTGAAATAATAACAAGAGAGATTTAATAGAAAACATACGTCCGTGCTCTCGAGTCTTCTCATTGTACAGGAGTGAAGAGGTTACATACATATTGTCAAGTAATGTTTCGATTTAGTGATAAAAACATCAATCCGGATCAAAACCTTTACTGAAAATTGTTCGCCAAAAAAATCATAAATTTGCTATCTTTTATATACTTCAGTTCTTGATTTGGTTTTTTCAAAGAAGAAGTATGTGTTCTGATCAAAATCTAAATTTTCACCTCAATGTCACTTAACTAAACTATGAAGGGTTCATGTACTTTTACAGAAATCAGAAAGGTATGTGCAGCAATATGTAACTTCACATTCAATCTTTGTCCTATAAAACGACAAGATAAAAATCATTTTTACACTTTTCTCTTTTGGATTGCTGTTAACCAACTTTATTTTGCGGATTTATAATTTCGTGGCTTCCCTTTAAAAAAAAGGTTCGGGAAGATTAATGTTGACAAGTTGAGTTTGTTTACAATATTCGTATGTTGTGTTATCATTAAATGTATCGGTTTGGCACTTATTCCTAGAATTTACATCATTTCAACATGTTTTAGATGATAGCGAATTAACACGTGACGTATCATTTGTTGTATAGTAAATGTTTGAACGCAATCTGAGTCGTTCACATTTAAAAGCCAATCATACACGTGAGGTAGTGATTGGTTTTTGCCTTGGTATTAAAGTACCATAAAGGTTTCAGTGTATGAAGTCACGTGTACAGTAACAGTATCAATCGGTCGTTGTCATTGAATTACTTTTATAACGCAAACATGTTTGATTGTTTTAAAAGCAATTGTCGCTTTGTCGAAAGCTCAAAGGATTTGCAGATCATTTCATGATGATTAAATTATATTATTTTTTGGTAATTGCATATCTATTCCAAGTAAATATTTAGTTCTAAGTAATTAGTTATTAATATCATGAATGTTTTAGTCGTTCGATAGTTCAATTGTTTTCATAGGGGTTTTAAATAATTTCCTTACTCTCTACAAAAAAAAAACGCACATAAGGTATATCCCCCTGTTTAGGTTGTGATATTATGCATGGTTACAAATCATTTCTTTATTGCAGCTTAGACACAAGTAAAATTATTGGCATGACTATTTTGGTGATAGAAATAAAAACCTTGTTGACTTTTCCTAAGGTGTTCAATTTGCACATACAGTATTGTCAAAATGTAAAGATTCGCAAAACAATGATTTACGAGTTAGCAGTATTAAAAAGGGCGACGAATGTTGCATACACGCTTTTGCTCAATTTTAGTTTTAGTGCACCAGTGATTTATATGCGTACAATACATCACTAGTTAGTGGATAAAACATTTGATAAAGCTGCATCAATAAGCTTTGGCATCCGATATTAAAGTATAATAAGAACATGTAACTCTTTCTAAGGAAGAATCTCTCCAATCTAAGACTACAACAGGCGGTATCATGGGACACATTTGAGAGAGAAATGTTTATTAGGACAAAAAGACAATTTAAGACTGACCAGGTCTCTAGGGACGAACGCTGAGGTTTGCAAATTTTTTTTCTCTTCCCCCAGGGATGTTATAGAGCAATTATAGGTGACATTGTCGGGCTGAATAATTCGATTTGATAAATTTCTCCTCTTGAACTTCCTTTTCAAATGTAGGTTTTGCCTAATGAACAGTCAAGTAAATTTTGGAATGGCTTCTGAATGCACCACTCTTTTTGATAAATGTTGGAGACCGTACTTAATCCATGTGGTATTTTAAAGTCATGAATTCTTGCTTCATCGCGATGTTACTTCTTTCACAGAGATAAACAAATTGAATATTAGATGTTAAGAAGTAAAAGCTTACTAAAAATAAAAAATAAAAACTATTGTTGTACGTTTGGTTCGGGAAAATATATTTCCCTCATAGGTGTAAATACTTAAATTCTAGACAGAATGGATATTGCGATTGAGCGGTAGGAAGCAAAATAAAATAAAGGATTAGATTGCATTTGGTTTATGCCGGACATATAATTCTCATCATGTAAAATCCTTTAAACTGATCTGTTCCTAAAGATGATGCTATATAGCACAATAACGATAAATAAAAAATTAATGATATTTGGAGAGTCTTCGCGTTTTCCAAGTGATCGATCTACAGAGACTAACTGACATTCTGGAATCCCAACAAAGAGTAAATAGTCTTCAGATGGACAGGTTATATCAAGATCTGTTGGATTCGGCAACAACAATGAATTAATGTGCCATCGGTTTGAAGAGGAGTCACGTCGAAATTTTTCCAAAGTTTTGAAGGTAATTTCAAATGTATTTTAAAATATAGTAAATATTAGTGATATGATTCCACATAAGGTTCCATAAACAAACAATGAACTTGAGTTTAGAATTCAAAATGTCATGCGTGATTCGATGGCACATTAGTAGACAAGTATGTTGGATTAAATATAATGATATATTGATCAACTAAGAAATTCCATTATTTTCGTTATCCTTTGATTGGAATTGTAAACAAACGTCACAGAACAAGACTTCTCCTGCATGCTCCCTGAAGTATTGCCAGTGTGATTTTGCACTAGATAACGATGACCTTGAACATTATTCAATATCCCTAAAACTCGCCACTGGGCATTCTAATGTCATACTTTGAACTCCTGAATTCATATAATGAATGCATAACAATAAACTAGATTAATTAATCTCGTGTTACAGAACGCAAAGACCACACGTGCCACAACCGAACTATGGATTCCCTAACATTGCTCTAAGACATAGCATGCTATGACGGACTTGTTATGATTCGGGAGCACCATCTGCTTGTCTGTTAGATGATGGGGAATCCAACCGCGGTCTTTAACCTCAGGGAAGAAGTAGTGCGCTTTATATAGCTGTATATGAAATTATCAGGCTTGTTTTTTCATTTTCAATGGGAATAGAATTTTTCATTTCTCAGAATTTAATTCATTCTGACAACCTCTGGGCGTCTGTATAGGGTATTTGATGTAATAATATGTCTTGACCGCACTATCGTCTAGAGATCTGGGAGATTTTAAACTAAATATTAAATTCATGTAAAGAATGGAAAAAATAATTGAACTTAGACAAAAGAATTTTATTGGAAGGTGATATTTACAAAACTAACCACCACAGAATAAACATAATATTGATATGCGAGGCTATGCAGGTAGGCGTTTGGTTGGAATGAAAGTCTCGATATTTCTTATAATTTTGTTTCTTGGTAAAGTCGTAGTTTCTAATGATTCTCTTCCATTTCACATAGTTCAGACAAAATCTGATATAATTATTTACATTTCATGTATAAACTGTGACACACAATCTTACCTTATTTACCGATATAGGTTAGACGTTCATTTCGCAATATGTAATAAAAGCCTAGGGGATGTTTTTTTTAGTTCTGAAGGCTAAATCAATACCGTTATTTTGCCAAAAAGCCATCCCATAGATCACAACATTTTGGAATGGATTTACCAGAGTATTGGAGATGTATCAAATATCATTTCTGTACAGTGTATTGATTGTAATACAATATGCATTGTTACAAATTATGTTTCTATTATTGTAACATACCATGATATACATAACATTGTCTATTCATGTTGCCAAATCTGCATTGACATAAGATTTTTATGGCGAATGTTTGTATCAGGGAACATTATTTTTACGTGTTTTATTTTAGTGTCATTATTTTTGCGGCTCTTTGTTAGCTTATAAAATGAACACAAGTCTAAAATGCGTTACAATTTGATAACACGACTCCAAAGTTTAGATAATATGAGATTAAAAAAGGTCGACACAAACTGCATTAATACTACAGACATTTGCAAACATATTGGCCAAATCCAGTGATTATACACGAATCTTCAAAATTATTGTATATGAATATACTGTTCCTATTTTCCCCACTTTTAGACTACAACTCGTAAAGTAAGAATTCGAAAGATTATTACGAAATATTTGCTCAAAGACGAATGTCAATTTATTGAGTTATAATAGACGGGTACAGAGATGCAATTACGTTGACTGTGATCCAGGTAGTGACATTATGACTTCACATAAAGCATAGTGTCTACATTTGTTAGTGGAGTAGTATTTCTTTAAGTGATGTTGGTGCCGTGTGCTTTGCAAAAAGTGAAAATCAGGTAATGTGACATATTTTTGTAATGGAATCAGTGCTATTGGCTATAGTTGTTGAAATGTCGTTTATCAAATTAAAACCTACATAAGCTGCCTTCACCATGATATATCAAAAGGTAGATACATAGGCTTTGAAAACATCTGCACTCATTATTTATCAAATGTCTTCAACACCCCACATATCTAGACATATTGATACCAATTATCAAATCAATTAAAAATTTGTCAACACTGACCTTGACTGAAAATATGCATACCAAGTTTTATACTATTTTTTCTGCGACCACAATAAATATTGAGGGCAGATGTTTACATCGCCTTGGTTCAAACCAGATCTCATAATTAACGACAAAGCAATTACTAGATTGAAGGCTTTATTTAATAGCATAAACAGTTGCAAATTAACATACCGAGTTTTATACCATTTGTGTTTCTGCGACTTCAGTGCAAATGAAGTAGGTATTGAGGGCAGATGTTTACATCGCCTTGCTTCAAATCAGACCTCATAATTAACGACAAAGCTATTGCTAGATCGAAAGCTTTCTTCAATAGGTAAACAGCTTTCCTTATGCTCTTCATTAATCAATACCGTGTGACATCTTGATTGATTCCGTGTAGACGTTTGACCCCACGTAATCTTGTAGGGTTTATACACATCATTAGGTGACGTGGAACACACGCCTATTGACCAACCACGTAGCCTAGATACACGGACAGTATAAATGAAATTTTGAATGAATATTGCAGGCATCACTCAGACTGTCAATCAAGCAAAGATCTGGGGAAGTGAACTAAAAACACTGATAACACGATTTCGGGAAAAGGTCACATATACTTACAATGAAAACAACACATTTTTTGCATGGAATCCCCGGCTTCTTGCTGACAATGGAAACTAAAACTTTGGATACTTATTTGATACTCGTAAAAAGCTTTCAAGTAAAGTGTGTGTCCTGTGCTATCCTTTTGTGATTAATCAATTCTAAACCCCAAGGTGTCTATATTCTGTATTTGCATATTACAGAGTTATCTGCCCTTGCGAATAGGTATTGATTGTGACGTCATGTGTTTGCGAGCGTAACGTCATACATTTCGGAGAAAACGACGTGAATTGCGCTCACAAAACATGACGTAACAATCGATACATACCCGCAAGGGAACTAACTCTGTAATATGCAAAGACGGAATAACCACCAGACCCAAATTTCTGTTGGGATTAGCTCTGACTGTGATTTACGCTTAACATTCCGGAACATTGGATTTTGACAGTTGTCAGATTCTCCTGCATAATACAGATCGTTTTTAATACATTATGGATGCGGTACTGTTATGACAATATGATCAGTACGATTCTAGGATAATACCAATGTCTTGAGTTACATAAATGACGTGATTTTATTTTACTGTTTACTGTCGATCGTTCACAAGGTTAGGTGATTGTGATTGTGACGTCTTAGAAATCACGACCAAACATGACGTCATATGAAAGTAACCGACGTTAAATCGTAATTTACCCACGTCGTTGTGGTATTTCAAAATCAAAAGATTGTTCTGCTTATATGAAGGGAAAATAAAATCTAACCAGTCTGCTATATCAATCTCAAACTCAATCTTGTTTTGGCAGGAAATGAAATGGTTTAATTCATGATCGGTAGGTTTACCAAAACAATATGTTGACATTCGATGTTGTAAATCGAGGAACCCAGATAGTTTGGGACCCTTGAGGAATTTGCTCGTGAACATAAACAAATCAAGTCATGCAATTGGCTACACAATTAAAATGAAAGAAATGATTAGCATAGACGAGATAGGTTGTAGACGGGAATTGAAAAGAATTAAGAGATACATTGGTATCATTTTTCATCATATGTAAAGCTAATAATCATATTGCGTGAATGGAAATGAACCAACTGATGTATTGGTAATCATGTTTCATTAAATGCAAAGCTAATCTCCAAATAGCGTGATAATGTATCTACCAAATAGTTTTCATATATCATGTATTGTTATCATGTCAGTCACCATGACCCTTAAATAAAGCTTGATTATAGGTGATATGACACTGGGAAATAATGTCATTCCCACCAGATTTTCTTTATTTTCGAAAATAACCTTAGTTTGAATACAAATAACGCATAGTACTAAAATTTTAACAGTCTTATCAAAACGAACTGTTTACGTCTCCATCTTGTTTGTAATAACAATATTCTCAGTTCAATTAATAAAATAATAATAATCATCTCCATTATGCGATAGGTGCAAATGTTTAAAGGTACTTTTGCGTAGTAATTGTACATCAGAATATATTTTACAGTATTTTGAATTGTGATCATTCCCCGGTGATAAGTGTTTATCCCCAAAAGGTATATCATTGAAGTGAAACTAACATTGAAAACATTGCTGAAATGTTGCGAAGAACAATAATAAAACATCCATGGGGTATGTGACATTTAATACTTTTAACTTTTAAAATAAATTCTGAGATTGTACTGAGATTTTAGTACCATGTAAATCTGGCAGATTCGGTTAACAATTCTCAAAAACACCTTTACATGTAACATAACTACATCGTCGTTGATTCAGAGTAGTAAATACTGTCACATCACTGTACATCTCCTGGGCGTTGTTTATTTCATACACTGAGTGACTCAGGTTCTGATAAGCTGAGGAAATCTCACAGCTACACTAAACTTCGGCTACTTAAAACGTGTTTGCTAAAACGATCTATTACATAATATTTCTGTTTTGTATTTAAGGATCACTAAACCACTGATATCCAAGTACAGATGAGACAAAAATAGTTTTAAAGATGTTTTGTTTCGAACATCCGCTTTTATATCAATAAAATGAAGCTAGTACGACGTTAAACAAATAAACCAAACCCCTAGTATATAGCTGCATATTGCTGAGCAAAAACAAGCAAGGAGGCGTTTAATACAATAAAATGTTCGTAGAAATCGATCGAAATTAAATAATATGACTTAGCATATACCTAGATACATACTTCACGTTTATAAAATTGCACCTGATGATTATTTCTAGAAAACAAAATAAAATAACCTACCAAAAGATATGCGCACCAAGTCTACACAAAACATAGCATACTCTGTATATGACCATAGGTAAAGGAGGAACTATACATAGGATAGAGCTAAATGAAAACTCCTAGAAATACATTGTTTACCTTTTATGAAGGACATTGTTGAGCTCTATTCTGTATAGTGACCGAGTGGTCAAGATGTCTCCGCATATTACCACAAGCCTTCTACATCTGGGTCGCTGGTTCGAATTCAATTTTAAGATTATTGGTCGGATAGTTTTTTTCGGGCACTTTGGCTTTCATCAACTGTTAGTCTGACGCTAAATTAATCTTATCAAACCAAACTATACCCTTTTTACGCCAGCTCAATACGTAATGGTCGTCTACAACGCTCTGACATCTATATTGACCATATATGTCGTAAAAATAATAAGATAATTTCACGCAGAAATTATTGTTATTTTCTTATTTTGTTGCTCTTTGCTTTGTCATTGGTGATTATTTACTCATTCAAATTATGGAACAGGCCATTGAGACATTAATAAACAATGTTAGTGATATCAAGCTTTGAATTTCATTTATATCCTAATGGACTAAATATCTTCAAAACAAGGCATAAATGTATCTTCCGTACAAGGCAAACTGGAATAACTAAAATAAACAAAGGAAATATTATAGGTTCATTTGGATAAAATGTAAACTAGAAAAGAAAGCAACTGCCTTACTGATATATTTAAACATACTCCGATTTAATATAGAAATAATTTCATTAAACCATATATGATTTTTATCTCGTATTACATTGATGTTTACTATACGGCATTGGCATGTAACCTGTGACATCATTTCATTGATTGCGCAAAGCGATTCGGATGTCCTTGACAACGTAGGTACAAATGTATGTTTCGCCTAGATTGTTTTTCTTGATATTCACTTTACTATCATAGATGGTTATCGAAAACTAATTTCCCTTTGGAAATTCACACAAGAATAGAAATTAATTTAAAACTTTAAAGCTTCAATATTTCATAAGAAGAGCAGTTATGTCGGATCGTCCATACAAAACAAGTCATTTGAACTTGAAACATATTATACGAAGCAAACATGGAAAACAAAAGAAAAAGTAAATGTCAAAATGAACTATAAAACTTATAAGGTTTCTATGAAATGTGATAGAAAAGAAGGTGAACTAGAAAGCAAAACAACTGTCTTACAAATTTAAGTCTCATCCAGGTTTAATATAAAATGCAATAGAGAGTGTCACTTGATATATTTCACGCATTTTGTGATAAAATTGGAGTGCGTGATATTTCAACAATCCAAGGTGCGTTTGCGCTAGAATTTATTTTATTGTAATTGAGTGATGGTGACAGAAATGGAACAAATAGTTATATCAACCAGCATGAATTTTACATTATTGCATATCTTTTCAGATGTAATCTTTTGCATTAAACACAATATTTTTTCCAAAGTAATTTATCCTTTCAAAGTAAAATTGCCGAGTGAATTTGCGACCCGCATTTTGGTCCTTTTCTTGCTTACAAATTATACTGAATATACATAATGAAAAGATATTCAGTAAAATTTACTTTGATAAGATAATTTACTGAAAAAAATCATATAAAATAAATCTGCTCCCTTAAGAATGTTAACAAGTCATCTGTATTTTTCATTCGAGATAAGATTTATTATGACCCACTTTTGGAGCATGAAAATTACAGGACAATGCTTAGTCAAAGTATCATCTTTCAGTAGCAAGTGGTTTTGGTGATTGTGAACTTATATGCTTTGATTGAGGTCAAATAGCAAATTGTACGCGACAGTAGTTTGAGTAGAAGAATGATGAACTCAATTCAACATGCGAGAAACTTGAATTTACGTGACACTTTGAACACCAGTAGCTGTTTATCATACAATCTATAGCCAAGAACACACGTTTCTCCCTTCGTGAGAAGTATAAATCATACAGCTCTATGGAATATTAACACAGCCAAAGACAGCATTGCCAACACCATATCTACCAGGTCCAAGGTAGAAAGGTCATGGGATGGGTAACATGGGAGTCGTCATCTTAGATGTGACTGAATAATTCACGTTAACACTGTAATAAACCGGACATAAAATGGAGTTCGTTCTCTTAATTGAATATAGTTGGGTACCTCTGCGTTTAAGTAGTGCTTTAGAGGATTTCGATAATTGCTTAATCGACAGGCATGTGTCCAGTCGCATCCAGCAATGTCATTCGATAGGATTTCTAGTCAAATTCTAGATTTAAGATTTACCATATACACTGCCCTCCAAAAGTTCTGTTACACATGCATTTTTTATAAATAATCGCTGCATTTTGTTACATGAAATTTTTCATAATTAAATCATACTTTAAGAATAACAAAAAAGATGACACATGGTGAGCAGTGATTAATTTTGTCATTTTAAATTAAATTAAATTATATGGAAATACTGTCCATATGTGAGTTTGTTTTACTATTTTTAGGCATTTGATAGGTCTGTATGAAATATGAAATAATTGCATTATTAATAAAAACCTGTTTTAGGACTTTATTAGGAAAAGTTTTTGTGTTAAAACACCAAAGTAGCATTATCCCCCTTTACGTCATTTAAAACAAATGACAAAAAAAATTCTATCCCCAATAATTTTGTCAAAAATAATTTTATGCAGAATTAAGAGAGTTGTAACAGAACTTTTGGAGGGCATATGTATGTATAATGGGGTTTTTATGATATCGATGAAGTTGGGATATTGTGATATCTTTGGATATTTTCGACCATTAAACGCTTGTGAATTACAGGAATAACTCATTTGTTCAGACTTTAACGAATATCAAATTTGTCGGGGCAAGTAATTTGTCTGGGATTAAGACAACATAATTTGCAGTCCATATTTCGTAAATTTATTTGACGATCTTAAGAGAATATTTATCAGGTGTCTTTTTATTTATAATGTCAATAATGCATGTGTAGTGCCAGTAGGCCTTTAGAATGTAAGATTAAGTTGAATCTTCAAATAAATGTACTTCATTAATACAAGTAAGGCCATTGCAGCGTTTGACAGGGTTTTTGTAGTGACTCGAAACCAGAATACACAGCCATTACAAAACGACGACATATGGTTAATTAATACCTTATATGTGTCTCAATGGGTCCTCTGATTGCAATTATAAGGTGTCCGCCATACCTTAACTACGTGACAGCTGATGAACCATGAATTCTTAATAACCTGCAATTTTTACGCATATTTACAGTCATTTAGAGCCCTATTTCGTGATGATAAGCACGTTCATTATGTCAGATGCTGATGATAATGCAATGTGCATAACATAGTAAATAACGTGTTGTATGCTTTCCTGGGGACTTTAGTAGGCTTTAAGATGCAAAGAAATATGGGAATTTAGGAATATACGTATAGTCCATTTATTCTGTTAAGGTTAAATGTTAATTTATTGAATATCACCTGAATCCATTTGTCATTTAGACCCTATTGCCAACTATTAGGGATTTAAATGTCACTAGTAGACCTAATTTATATCCAACATAAGATAATACATTGTATGCTTAAACCAAAAATAAACCAAACGCTTATTACATTATGTGATTAAGAATCTCCGATGAAATTAAGACACCCCCTGGAGCCACAGAGGTGTCCCTAGTCCTTCTTAATGTTGGTAATCAGAAATGACAGAGAAATGATCTTTTTTTTTTATTACGTATTGGTGTGAAGCAAGAAATGTAAAATTCAACTTTTACCTTGTTTTACGATTCATGTTATTTACTTGTTACTGCATTTGGCGTATAACATACTTATTCCGATTACTATTTAAAGTAAATTTCCAATTACTCTCTACAATTGTATGGATCGATGTGTTAAGCACGTGGTTTGACACGCGCCGCCAATGTCGAAGCATTCTTAAGAACTGAACGGAGCCTAATGACTTGGTAAATGGTAGGAAGGCTAATGCTATACCCTGTGGGAAGAAAAAAAACTGTTCCGTCCTTTTTTTCGTTTAAACTGGGAAATTATATAGGTCGTTTGACCCACCGCATAGAATTATCCTAAATTAAATGTAAGTGTAATAATCTAGAATGTAGACTGGCCACCAATATCTAGAATATTGAGAAAAAAATAACTTTAATTTGGCTTGATTGTTTTTGCCTCTACTACATGTCTTATTCTAGAAGTAATTTTTCAAAGTAGGGAGAGATAATCTTGTAAAGAACTCTGCTGAGAAAGTCTTATCAGCATCTTAGGGTCTGGTGGCCAGTCTATCTAGAATAGGGCGTGATTTAAAATAACTAATTCTCAATTTCATCATTTAGTATTCATGAGGTTTTTTAAAGCATTCAATTTGGATTTTTTTCATATCAGTAACATGGAACCCATTTCAGATCAAGCTATCAAATAAGTCAAGACTTTAAATAAATACATTTGTTTGTTTCTTTGTACATTATATGTAACCGGATTCATAACGTACGCACAGGCATATTGCTTACAGTAAAGGTCGTCATGAAATAACCTTTAAAATTTCATGTGATATGATCCTATCATTTAAAGGCCCACTACCTTTGCGAAACAAAAATTTCAAAAAATAATGATATACGAAAATGTATCAATTTCCCAGGAGGATGTTAATATCGACCAAATGCTAGATTCCCTGCGTAAACTATTGCTAATAGTGAAGATATATTTCGCTCTTTTGCCCTCTGGCCCAGTGATAATCAACCGACGCGCGGTAATTAGGACGAAGGAGAAAAAAATCATAAAAATTTTAATTTCATTTATTCAAAACTGTGATAGTAAGTGTAGTATTAACGGTAAGCTAAAAACTTTTGTGAGTCTAAAAAATTATCAATTTCGTTTTACATTCGCAATTTAAAGATTTAAAGCCGTTTCGGAAAGGTAGTGGCCCTTAAAGATTCTTCATACATAAAACTATCACGATATGCATAAATATTGAATGATATGAATACCTACACAAATTTCTAGAAAAACCTGTGATAGGTGGCACCTAACATGAAAGTGTTTTATATGACAGACGGTAGACAGACGAATATTCTCTAATATTTCTATAAATATTTATGAAAAGGAAATATAGTAAGCAGTTTTATAGAGGGAAAATATTAACATGCGACTTGTGTTTGACTTGTCAAAAACAAATTGTCGTTTTCTGTAGCCTGATGTTCATATGTTAGCAAAAGTAAGTCAGAAGCATGTGATGTTGTTTTAGCTTCAAGTTGTCTTTACGCCTACGGATGATCTCTTTGTACGAATACGAAGCTTGTTGTATGTACCGAGAGACCACTAGTCACATAGGCTTTAGTTTTGGCTTAGAAAATGTTGAAATCGTCATGCTGGGTAACTGGAGTCTCATGTCTATATGTATATTTATTTGACGATCTTAAGAGAACATTTATCAGATATATTTATTAATCATATAATCCGCTTGATGTCCAGTGATTTCGCCTGTTTAATATTTTTCCATATGTCACTAGTGTAATATGACCCGGAGCGATTTTCATTGGCAGAAAATTCATTGTGACATCACACAGAAACAATACACTGACGTCAGGAAAAAATGTATTAATTTTTCAAAGTAGGAAGAGATAATATTGTAAAGAACTCTGTTGAGAAAGTTTTTTAAACATCTTTGGGTCTGGTGGCCAGTCTATCTAAAATGGGGCGTGATTTAAAATAACTAATTCTCAGTTTCATCTTTTAGTATTTATGACTTCTTTAAAGCATTCAATTTTTTTTGTAAATATTAGTAACATCGACCCATTTCAAGCTATCAAATAAGT
Source organism: Argopecten irradians (assembly GCF_041381155.1). Taxonomy (NCBI): domain Eukaryota; kingdom Metazoa; phylum Mollusca; class Bivalvia; order Pectinida; family Pectinidae; genus Argopecten; species Argopecten irradians. The sequence goes on from NC_091139.1 coordinate 10,706,794, forward strand.
TCAAGTCTTTAAATTAATACATTTATTTGTTTCTTTGTACATTATATGCAACCGGTTATACTTTGCTTCTTGATGATTACGTAATAAAGTAGGCGGGAGGTATATATTTCATAACGCACTCACAGGCATATCGCATACAGTAAAGGTCGTCATGAAATAACCTTTAAAATTCCATATGATATGATCCTATCATTTAAAGGCCCACTACCTTTGCGAAACAAAAATTGAAAGTTTCTTAGAACAATAATTATAAACGAAAATATAATTCAATGGCCTAAGAGGATGTTGACATTAACTAAATGCAAGATTCCCGGAGTAAATCATTGTTAACAGTGAAGATCCATGTCGCTCTTTTGCGTCTGGCGCAGTGATAATCAACCGACGCAAGGTAATTAGGACGACGGCGGGAAACATAAAACGACCCGCGTTATGGAAATTGTAATTTAATTTATTGAAATTAAATTGTTAAGACTGTGATGGTAAGTGTAGTATTAACGGTAAGTTAATAACTTTTGTTACTACAAAATTATCAATTTCGTTTTACATTCCCAATTTTTAAAAAAATGAAAGCCGTTTCGGAGAGGTAGTGGCCCTTTAAGACTCTATATGCATACAACTATCACGATATGCATAAATATTGAATAATATGAATACCTAAACAAGGGTCTAGAAAAAAAACATGTGATAGGTGGCATCTAAGATGAAATTGTTTTAAATGACGGACGGATAGACAGACGAACATCAATATTGTCTAATATTTTTTTTTTAATATTTACGTAAAGAAAATATAGTCAGCGTTTTTATAGAGTGAAAATATTATCATGCGACTTTCATATACTACAAATGATTGTCGTTTTCTGTAGCCTGATGTTCATAGCAAAATTAAGTCAGAAGCGCGTGATGTTGCTTTAGCTTCAAGTTGTCTTTACGCCCACGGATGATCTCATTGTACGGATACGAAGCATGTTGTATGTATCGAGAGACACTAGTCACGTAGGCTTTAGTTTTGTTTTAGAAAAGGTTGAAATCGTTATGCTAGGAAAGTGGAGTCTCAGGTCTGTAATGTTTCCATATAATTCCATATAATCGCTGGTGTTTGATTTTGATGTTAAACCTCCTTTGGATTGATGGAAGTCTACACAAAAACCACTTACCTGAGTCGTCTTTCTATAGTCCTAAAGTAAATTGTTAACTCAAACGTTCTGTAATGTACAACAAATGTTGCTTAGCATGTCTATATTTGCAGAGAAGCTTTAAGTCAAGAAAGTTTCAACTCAACAACTGAATGGAATGGAAATGGTCATTCAAAAAGGGTGATATTCTCATTTATTACTAAAATGCACCATTTTATGATTTCCAATGCAAAGTAAATGCAACCAAACATTATTATAGCGACAAGTACAATCAGAATCTGAATATATAATAAAAACTTACATATACAATGTATAATGTTAACCTAAGTCGGGTTGACCTTCAAAAAAACGCCACAGTGACCTTTATAGTATAAAAAAATCATAGTCTCCCGCACACTAAGCTTTATCCATTGTTGAAACGAAGACGACTCATCCTTTGTTCTTGGAAAGACAGACATACCCAGGGGTGCCTCGATACATAAGTACTAACTGAGGGAAATGGCAGTGTTCGTCGCCGATGGCAGTTTATCCCATAAAAAGGAAACACGATTGTGAACATCGACAATCATGCACTCTAAGCTTAGACGGGGTTCGTTGGTTGTGGTTAAGCTTGTTCGAAAAGGAGATCGGGGCGATTTCGTCGGCGTCATTTCCTGATGACGTCCCGCAATGTGTGACTTTCTTTGACGAAGCAAAGATCATTATGATGTCCTATAATGAGAGTTCTTTAGGAGAGGAAAGTAAAGCAAAACAAACAAAATATTATATAAGGGTAAAACAAATTGATTATTTCATCTTTTTTATTTTATTTTTTTTTATTTAGTAACTGATTATTATTATTTTAATTTCGGTATATTCATATTGGATGTTACAATCATAATTCCATACCTTACTTGCGAAGTACAGATTGCCAAGTTCCTCGCACATCGAGGTCTGTCGACATCCACTCTTCTTGACAGATTCAACGACCATTTTACAATCAATCTCTGTAATGTTACGTTCTTGCTTCAACAAACCTCGCTCTTCAATGCTTTTTATTCTTTTGATTAGTATTTTTAAATACATATTTAGCACAGAATTTCTTTGATTATTAGATATTTACATTATAATATCTACAGTAATATCACATTAGATTAGTAATACAATATGATTCGTATCGAGACAAGACAAACCAAATTAATTAAACTGGGATAGTTATAGTAGTGCTGTGTAATTGTTTTTTTTTTATTCGCATGGGATTATATTTCGCAACATTCGCGTTTGAGTTAATCTCTGCGAACTTCCGCGATTTTAATTAAGAGATTTATGATAAAGATAGCTTATATTGTGTTTTTCTGTAAAAACTGACAATGCGCGAACATTTCTACCCGCAAAAAAAATCGCGAATATTTCCCCATGAAGTATAGCTGTAGCTTACTGTATTTGAGTTCAAACAGCAAACTTATCACTCATTTTAATCCATGACTTGATCACAGTTAGAATTGATCTAAATCTAGAGTGCGACTGTCTCTCATAAAAGATTCTTTGTTTTCCGAAATCGTCAGATAATTTTCCTGTACTTTACCCAATTGTGTCTCTTCTATAAAGTACAGTTATTGCGCGGAGGTGGTCGTTCGGTAAAGCATATTCCTACGCCATGAGTGACATGTACGAAACAAGACAATGATGAGCAAGCACAAAGCACTAATAGTTCAATAACCTTTTCTCCTCGCTGTTGTCATAATCATAACTCATCTGTCGCATTCGCTGTAAAATGAATCCGTGAAATGCACTAAGGGTATCTTAAAATAGCAGACGTGATTTAAAAATTGTTAGATATTAAGAAAATACTGTCACTCAAACAAGACAGTTATGAGTCTGTGGTCTATATACCGTGTTATATGTATAGTCTATGTGAATTCATCAGTTGATATGATGAGGGTCTTATATCCTATGTAGATTGATTTTGAAGATTCATTTTTGATTGCGTAAAATTGGAGCATGATTAGTTGCTTTTATATGTATGATTTTGGTATAAACAATACAATCCGAATATTAGACAATTAACTTATGGGTGTTTTATAAAGATTTGTTGTTGAAGTATTTCCATGAAATGGTTTTGATGTTATGATATAACATGTCTGTGTGTTAGTATCCATAGAAAGAAAGTTTAGATACATATTGAAACAACAATGTGTTTTAAAGAAAACGCTTATGCACGATGTAGCTGTTCCGTTAGCATGTTTTAGCAAACAAGATGTACATAATGTACTTGATATGGATATAGAATGTGTGAGGAAGCAAACGTTTAATAAAAATTCTAGAAAGGATGATAATAGAAATATTGTTCATCGACTTGATCACGATATTTTGATGCGCGAAATATTATGGAGAATTATTTGAATTGCTAAAACCTTGAAGACAAACCGCAAAAATTGTACTTTTTTAATTTATTTTTCCCAGTATTTTTTTAACCCGCAAATATAACTAAGGTAAATTTTGACATTTTATCCGATATCTTTGGGAAAGTGATTTCTCACTTACAGTTTGATTTACTTGGTCAGATCCCTTTACATAACAATCAATTGATTTTTTTTTTATTTATCATCATTATCATCATTATCATCATTATCATCATTATCATAAGAGGAAATAGGAAATGCCATACAACGTCTTCGGTCATTTCAATTATACCATAAATAATTGGAGTAGTCAATAAATTTGACGATTCGACAACTTGACAAATACTCCACAGATATTTAGTCTGGTATTTTAGTAAGTTATGTTTGTTAATGAAGAAGTAATTTGTATTTCTTTATATCAAGATATCTCATAACATTATTTTAGTCATTATAACATGAATTCACGCAAGTCGTTACATTATTATAGTCATTATATCAATATTCAACGTCTGTCGGAATATTATTCTAGTCATTAAAACAAGACTTTACGTAAATCGGTTCATTATTATAGGCATAATAAGAGGATATTACGTAAATTGGAACATTATAATAGTCATTATAACAAGATTTCACATAAGTCGGAATATTGATATAGTCATTATTGCAAGATATTACGTAAGTTTCTGTTTGTTTTAACTTCATTATCACTGTTCGTCCGGATTTACGGCTTCGTAAATAATTTCCGTTTCTCATTATCCTACTATGTGATGTCAGTAATATTTTTTATAAATATGACTTGCGAATGAAAGACAGTGACCTAGGGACTAGACGATTGCAGAACTGGAAACCGAGCAACATAATTACATCAATTACAAAGGATGCCAACGAGACAATCCTTGGCCTTGGTCCCCAAGCATGACAGATACCATTTTTGTAACAGTTCCCTTAAAGCAGCAATTTTCTAATACCAATCTTAAATTACATTTCTAATCTCGCTTTGGTCTTATTTTTCTATAACCGCCGGAGGAATCTTATATAAAAGTGGCTATTAGGTAAATCTTCGACAGTATATAGAACAAAGGACAAACAGTTATGTGTACTCTATAAATCTGGCACGGAAAAAGGACACATTGTTAACAAGGATGTGTTTGTTAAGTCTGCATTTAAACTGTTCGCTGTGGGTGTAAAGGATATATTTGTTAAGTCTGCATTTAAACTGTTCGCTGTGGGTGTAAAGGATATATTTGTTAAGTCTGCATTTAAACTGTTCGCTGTGGGTGTAAAGGATATATTAGTTAAGTCTGCATTTAAACTGTTCGTTGTGGGTGTAAAGGATATATTTGTTAAGTCTGCATTTAAACTGTTCGCTGGGGGTGTAAATGATTATTAGTTAAGTCTGCATTTAAACTGTTCGCTGTGGGTGTAAAGGATATATTAGTTAAGTCTGCATTTAAACTGTTCGTTGTGGGTGTAAATGATATATTAGTTAAGTCTGCATTTAAACTGTTCTCTGTGGGTGTAAAGGATTTATTAGTTAAGTCTGCATTCAAACTGTTCTCTGTGGGTGTAAATGATATATTAGTTAAGTCTGCATTTAAACTGTTCGCTGTGGGTGTAAAGGGTATATTTGTTAAGTCTGCATTTAAACTGTTCGCTGTGGGTGTAAAGGATATATTAGTTAAGTCTGCATTTAAACTGTTCTCTGTGGGTGTAAAGGATATATTTGTTAAGTCTGCATTTAAACTGCTCGTTATGGGTGTAAAGGATATATTAGTTAAGTCTGCATTTAAACTGTTCGCTGTGGGTGTAAAGGATATATTTGTTAAGTCTGCATTTAAACTGTTCGTTGTGGGTGTAAAGGATATATTAGTTAAGTCTGCATTTAAACTGTTCGTTGTGGGTGTAAAGGATATATTAGTTAAGTCTGCATTTAAACTGTTCGCTGTGGGTGTAAAGGATATATTAGTTAAGTCTGCATTTAAACTGTTCGCTGTGGGTGTAAAGGATATATTAGTTAAGTCTGCATTTAAACTGTTCGCTGTGGGTGTAAAGGATATATTAGTTAAGTCTGCATTTAAACTGTTCGTTATGGGTGTAAAGGATATATTTGTTAAGTCTGCATTTAAACTGTTCGCTGTGGGTGTAAAGGAATATATATTAGTTAAGTCTGCATTTAAACTGTTCGCTGTGGGTGTAAAGGATATATTAGTTAAGTCTTCATTTAAACTGCTCGTTATGGGTGTAAAGGATATCTTAGTTAAGTCTGCATTTAAACTGTTCGCTGTGGGTGTAAAGGATATATTAGTTAAGTCTGCATTTAAACTGTTCTCTGTGGGTGTAAAGGATATATTTGTTAAGTCTGCATTTAAACTGTTCGCTGTGGGTGTAAAGGATATATTAGTTAAGTCTGCATTTAAACTGTTCGCTGTGGGTGTAAAGGATATATTAGTTAAGTCTGCATTTAAACTGTTCGCTGTGGGTGTAAAGGATATATTAGTTAAGTCTGCATTTAAACTGTTCGCTGTGGGTGTAAAGGATATATTTGTTAAGTCTGCATTTAAACTGTTCTCTGTGGGTGTAAAGGATATATTAGTTAAGTCTGCATTTAAACTGTTCTCTGTGGGTGTAAAGGATATATTAGTTAAGTCTGCATTTAAACTGTTCTCTGTGGGTGTAAAGGATATATTAGTTAAGTCTGCATTTAAACTGTTCGCTGTGGGTGTAAAGGATATATTAGTTAAGTCTGCATTTAAACTGTTCGCTGTGGGTGTAAAGGATATATTAGTTAAGTCTGCATTTAAACTGTTCGCTGTGGGTGTAAAGGATATATTAGTTAAGTCTGCATTTAAACTGTTCGCTGTGGGTGTAAAGGATATATTAGTTAAGTCTGCATTTAAACTGTTCGCTGTGGGTGTAAAATGTATATTTGTCGCACTGTGCATCAATACCCTAGTTATTTGCATCATTATCAAGATGTGGACGGGGTGATACGCCTGTGTGTGGATATATTCACGTAGCATTAATATAATTGGAATAAGCAGAAATTTCCACACCACCAATATTACCAGTTTAACAGTATTGTCAATAGATTCTAAATTTGCGTCAACCATTTGTCAGTTGAAACGTAGTTACTAGACCTGAATCAAAGGAAAATTGATTTCTTACACATCAGCTCTGTATTTTCGCGATTTCAATAGAACAAATTGCTTTGCCAATACCTATTTCCATTTAGAGCTTTGGCCTTCTCATATCGCGTGAACAGCAGATTTTCTCAATATGGGTCGAAACCTCTAATGCGCGATATTGTATAGCAGGAACACATCTTGGACTATTAGATATGACATAATTTCGCAAATCTGCAAATTATTCCACATGCTTGTAAGTTCAGTTAGGCTTCAACAGTAACATATTGTACTTATTGTACTTCATTGCAAATAGCTGCCGAAAATAAATTCTCTTAAAAATAGTGAATAAACACTATTTAATTGATTATAGGCACCCTCCTTTTCACGTTTGAAGTTCTTAAAACAACACAGGATATTAGCATATTTCTGCAGCGTATTTCGCAGAAATACCGCTGCAATGCCATAAAATAGCATATTGATATTCATTTTTTAAATAAAGCTACCGTACAACTTATTTGCACATCTGCGATTGTATTTATTTGTACCGCCTACCAATAGCCTCAACACACGGCCCTCAAGGTCTCAAATTATCAGTCTTCTCAACAACAACAAAAGAAAAAACATGTAGTTAAAATCCCAATCTTGATTACCCACGTAATCAGCCTACACGAGGTGGAGCGTTGTAGGATTTTGACACTATGGTTTCCAAGGGTGATGAAGTCCAAAGTGCTTATTAATGACGTCAAACAATACCTCTCGGATGATTTCTAACATTCATACAGATACTTTAGCCAATCGGATTTGACTGTCAATATTTGTAAACTTGAATGACAGTCTGAATATAAAGCAAGTGCTGATGTACGAGTTCTAAACCATTGACCCAGTACCAAATAATGCCTTAGTTATTATTCATCGCTTATCTAGATTGATAGTAGATAATGTACGGGAGAGCCGTGGTCAAACCTTATTGTGCTCATAAGTTATCCTTAAGCATAGTGTCAAGTATCTTCCAGTAACACGACTCTTCTTCTTTCGTCAAGTGAAATTCTTTAAGCCTACACAGACTCCCCTATTTTTCATAAGGGTGAAAAGTAAAAACAATTCTGTGCATTTTTTTTTATTCGGTCCGTATATTCTATTTATTTTTGTATAAAAGTACAAGAAACAGCATCATCGGTTCCAGGTACAAGCGCATTGTCGTTCATTTACTCATGGAAATATATGCCACATTTAATTTGATGCGGTTCTCTTACAGATATTCACAAGTTCGGATGCCGGTCAGTGATCAAATATACATGTATATGATATCGATACTATATCTAACTAAAACAATCTTGATGGGCCTTCTAATTAAAGTATATCAGTGCAGAACTCCAAATTGAACGTTTAAGTAATAAGTGTTTACATTACACGTGCTTGAAAACGGAATGAAATCCACAAGAAATGTCTCTAGAAAAACGTACTATACAAAAATAAGGTATGCAGGTTTTTTGATAATTAATTTCGATTGGTCAAGATTTCCGTTTCTTGCCCATAGTGGAAACAATTAAATGATGTTGAATTAAGAAACGAATTATTCAGGATACCGAAGCAAATGTGACCTATATATGTCCACACGATTAGATAAGCTGCTCGGGATTGATTAATTGAGAGTGCGATTTCCACCTGGGACCAACGAAATTAAATGAAAACAATAGCGACACTTTCCAGTAGAAAGCAACAAATACTAAACATTTTCGTGTAAATTTTCTATGGGCTTTTAATTCACAAGATAAGTAATTTCTTTGAAGCAGCAAATATAGCTAGTAATATACGGTCAACGGCTATGAAAAATATATTTCTATTTGCACTCATGTAATCCAATAAATATTGCAATAAAATAAACAAACATATTTGTGATGATATCGTCGCATTGGATATCACTTTTCGTCGGACAATTAAGTACTAGATACAATAAATAATATTTCGCGATTTCAAAACAAGTTCACAAAGATTAACAATTGAATGATAATTCCTATCAATTTAGAGGATAAATATTAATTTGCAGAGATAAACTTTCGCAATTTTACTTGGATAGCGAAATTCGCGAAAGAAAATCGCACGTGAATCTAAGATGGTTTAAGAATAGATTGCAATTATACAGGACTCATTCATTATCAATACTTAGTTAAACCCGTACGTTTTGGGGGCGATGGCAAGAGCTCAATAAACTCATACCATCTGTGGCAAAAATTTTAACTCATCTTTGTTTGACAACCAATGTTTTTATACGATAATTCTGTCATTAATAAATGACCATTTTAACAACATCAATTTGGTTGCAGTCAATCAAAAACAGCAAACAAGCTGCAGGTTCTGATCAGGGTCAGGCTTACATAAATTGAATTTATTATGCGTAATAAATTGTATTAAAAACTTGTTGATTTTACCAGTGGTTCTTTGGTATATACTGTAAAACCGGAATGACCGAATGACAAGTATATGTATCATCTCTTCCAGATTCATTGTCATTGTCTTGCCGATTAAGTCTCGGACGTGGTGCACAGCTGGTAACACAAAGAAAATCCTATTGCTGGTATGGTCAGTTGCCGTCTGTCTGTCATCCCCTCCGCTCTATGTCATGGTGAGTAGGTAAATCTTAATTCCTAAAGCCGTCTTTAAATATCCCCGCATCATCTGCTCTTGGGGTTTGGTACGGTTGTGGCGTCATTTGTTTGTGTACGAAAATTACGTTTTCTCAAAACGTCGAAATCAATACCTGCCAAACAGGTAAGACATCTTTTTAATATGCAAAAAAAAAAACCGCTATCGTGTTTTGTATATCAAAGCTTCACTTAAACAGAAAATCAAGATCCATTCTATTGTACATTGAAGCAATACAGATTTGCATCAATTTGATTCGAGTCACACTAACTCATTTTATATCAGAAGTGATTCCCTTACTGTTAATGTACAGTATATTTTGTCCTTTGTATATTACACATATTACAGATTCGTCCACCTTGCGGGAAGATATCGGTTATTACATCGTCATTTTGTGAGCACAAATATTAAATACAATTGTATATGAAAAAAAACATGGTATAATCATAAGTTGTCGGATAACAAAATTATCTCATGAAGATAAATTATCAGAAACAAGTCCACATGCATAAATGAATACTGTATTGATCACTCCTTTTCAATGCTGTACCAAAATGGTCAATCTTATTTATCATTTTCCTTTTTTTGGTAAATGTTTAGAAACGGTATTTCAAAACGATAATATATACTTTTTTGTATGTTTTTCTTGGCCTCCCGTTTTTCTTTATGTCATGTATTATGGATTATAAGCATAATACTTGATTTTATCCCAGGTCGATAATGCTGGTTAATCTTTCAGACTTTAATAACATAATATTGTTGGGGTTGGAATGTTTGAATATTTTGTTTCCATACGTAAAAGAAAAATGGAGAAATCTCAGCTGTGTAAAGCATTTCCATCACGACATTATTACAAAAACGTCAGAATGCGTCATAATTGATGACGTTGTCGACCTTGGGCATCGCATGTATTGATGACGTCTCATCATTGTCTAACCCATGTAAGCTGTGTTTTAACCTACCGCGATAAAAGACAGATGTACCTTCACCATAGCAACAGCTGAACAACCTTGACAAGTACGGAAGGAACGAAATCAATTATACAATCGTGTTCAGATTATCCTGTTGACAGACCCATGTAAGATTCCATTACACCTTTACCCCTTATTTACCTCTGTTATCGATTTCCTGGTTTATTAATAGTGTCATTTATTTTTGTATGTGGTGTATCGCATTCAACTAATTACCGCAGTATGTGAAAACGCGGAGAGCCATTAAATGTCACAGCTTGATCCGTTTCCTAAATTAATATACAATTACCATATCCGTGTAACCGCAGCTGGGGGCTATATATTTGTACATAGGAACTGAACGACTTCTCCGAAAATCCTACTCATATATGGCACAAAATGCATCGCTGGATTATACATCATTGTACATGTACATGTGTATACGATTGATAATATTTAAAATCTTATAAATATACTTTTTTTCCAAAAATGAGTATAACGTTATTCGTTATAATGTGATTTTCTTTATCCTTCCGCACAGATACAGGCGTTAATCTTTCTGAATTGACATATATATGTAGAAACACCAAAATCCACTTTTGGACAAGGTAAGATGTCATATTCGGTTATTCTGACTAAGACGATCTTAAGTGGTGTACAATATAACCCCAGCGATGAGAAATAATCTGATATAGTATTACAAGTGTTATTCAGAAAAAATACTCTATATAAGTCATCTTCAATTTCATTTCGCGCATCGCGGTACACAGTGTGTATCGTAGTCTAATCTGATCTGAAAACAAACACAGACCGGGAGTAGCGAGATAAAAAAAACAAGAACCGCAGACACTCAGTGTCACGCAGTGAGTGTTTACGTATGTCGGATCATGCGGTGAAGGATTGTCTGTGAGTGTCAAATATATGGCACTTACTAACAGTAAACGACAGCATTGCTACTCGAACGCGCCTAGACCATAAACAGGAAGTAATCGCTACTTATCTAATCAATAATCGGATGTTTTCAAGACGGCGATGTGACTTACAGGTATGCCCCAAAACAAGATATTTTCCGTTCTATATTTTAGCATTGTGCACTACTTATTGGCCATCACATATTGAGGAATGATTTGTTATTCAAGTCTAACAGTGAAACGTCGTGCAATGAAAACCAGTCCAAAAGCGTTCGTTGGCCTTCCAAAACTCCTTATATATCAAAATGACGGTCAAGTTCTGCTTACACTGTCCAGTTTTGTCCACTGAAATTATGGAAAAGCGCCGTGTAAATTTAGCACAGCTTTAAAATAAATTCTGAAAGCGAGGCAACGTGGGAATGGCAACAGACATAGCCTCCAGGGAGGAAGTTTTAGGATTCCTATTATAAAAACTAATTTCTTTGCATGCAGAGACGTCGCGCACAATGTTCGATCACTTTTATGTAACGTTATTGAATGTAAAAGACGTCATTTCCGACATTCGGCAAACCTGCAAGACAAAGAAAAAACGCAATTTTTCAAATACTTTTCTTGAACTTTCAGTAGAGATTTCGCATACGTATATTTGAGCAAAAACGTATTTTTTTTATTCTGAATAGAAAACATAATTCCTAATATAAAGTCATTTTTCAACGTCGTGAACTTGCGTGACAGAAAGATCAATCTAAAAATTTCATTTTGTGTCATTTCTGAAAGACAAAGGTTTTGTTCGATAAAAAAGTAGAACGACGTCGCAGTCTATATTTTCTGACATGTTATTAAAAAAGAAGAAAAATGAATTATTTTTATATTAACAGTTTATGTCTCTATGTCATGAATTAGTACCGTTTTGCACTGTGTGTATTTGTGGTTTTTCACTTTTTATCTTTTCTCTTCGGATCTGTCGATCGGTAAGTCTACAAACAAAGTCCACCATTTTGAAGTATGACGTCGCAATTCATTATAACGAAATGACGTCATGATAGTGCGTTTTCGGGGAATCTCTGTGTCAATTTTTACTGCCCGTTACAGTGACACTTTAATTGAAACCGCATACAGATGCGTGTTACATCTGTCGCGCCAAAAAACGTCATTTTCTCAACAAAAACGCATCAATAGAAAAAAAAAATATTGCAAACATTTTAATAAAAGTCCTTCAATAATTGAATAAATATATAATTTCTTTTTTTCAATTTTAAAAAATAGCATAGCGCTTATATTATTTTACTGTTCAACGCTTTTTCCAATGAAATTCCGGCGGGACGTAAATGTGACCGAACATTGTGCGTTATGTCAGAGCGATTTTGATGGGAAGTTCCCGTTCCCTCATACTCATTTACCTTTACTTGCATACTTTACAATAAACACTTTAGTATCATACATTAATCAGCGGATCAAGGTATGCTATTGACAATCGTGTGGTCATTTATTTATTTTATGTAAATATTCGCGAAGCATTTGAATTTGCGTTCGAGCCCTTTCGCGCTAAACGCGATAATTTGTACCTAGCGAAAATTGAGGTAAAGTATCAAACGTTTGACCAGTGTTGTACATCAAATCTTTATCGGCAAAACTGTGGTTTATACAGGTATGTAATGTCATTCTACAACAGTGTGCATAACTCCCTTCAGGGAGGATAATCTAGAATACAAATTAGCTCAGAGCTAAATTCGGAGCGTGCAGTATTAACACCGGGTCTAGTGGTAGCATTTGAATACGATTGAAACGAGGAGAGGGGAATCATTGTCTTATTCACGAGCGCTGTCTTAAAATAGCAACTTTTTTATATATGCTAGACCCAATTATACTCTCATGTTCCTCTCGGGACAATGGCTAACTTGACTATAATCTTCGTCATCATCATGTGCGGTGATTTTTCTTGTTCTCGGCTGTCAGCTTTAGGTAATTGGTCTAGATTGGTTTATCTAATTATGTCACGTCTGTTTGATTTCATTGTGTTACAAGTCTTATTGGAATCGAAGATAAGATAATCTTGTACCTTTAAAAGTATTATTAAAAAATCAACACATGCAAAATTCCCTTCATATTCCATTGTTGAAAGTAAAACGTATTGATTGTAGAAATGCATCATTACCACAATGATGTTTTTTGTTTGTTTGTTTGGGGTTTTTTTTTCTTTGTTTTGTTTTTTTTTCTTTTTTTTTTTTTTGTTTTTATTTTAATTTTCAATTTATATTTTGGAAAATAACCTTATTGAAGGTCAATAAATTTGTTTTGGAGACAATATCTTATTTCCGTTTCCTTGTGATAGTCTTTGCTTCCCTTATAACGATCCTACTTGAAAACTTTAAAACAAATAATATTTGCTACGTATACTTTTATTGTTCGCAAATGTATGTATGCCATTTTTACGCGAGAAAAAAAAATACAATTATTTCTTTTATTTACATTTTAGTACTTTTTTTTAAATAATGGTGTTAACTGCAATAGAGTATTAGCTTTCAAATTAATTTAATAGTGTATTAACGGACCTAGATTCCGCTCGAAACAATATCAACATTTGTAGCTCAACAAAAACGTCATTTTAAATTACTCGTCAGTAAGCTATTTAAAAAAATGCTTATTTTTTATATGCAAATTTCGTAAATAAAAGGCGTGTATGCGCCGGAACGCTGACATTCATCGTTGATGTATCCCTACGTGTTAAATTAACGTTAATGCAAAAATGAACGTCAAATTCCGTTCAAAACGTTATACAACGAAGATACGACGAAAACATTATTCTCGAAATACCATGTAATATTAGGCAAAAAACCACTCGTTCAAATCCCTGCTTCAAAATAAGTGCTCCAATTAAATGGTGTATAGGAAAAGAATTAAGGTTCACGTCACAGGTTTTTTTTTTAGTACAAAAATAGAACTGATATTTCAGATCAGTTCAAGTTCATCATTACACAAATTGAAAGTTAGTCTCAATGTCAAATTCAGTACTTATAATGGAAACTCACGTGAAATCTTATATTGATAGAGTCATTCGAACTTTTGTCTATAAGTTTTCTCTCCAAAGTAGGAAATCCCTCAAGCGTATCATAGACAATCGTGTTGGACTGCTTATAAGGCTTCCCTTTCTTGGGCCATCGCGAATCCATATTAACGACCACTTAACAGTAAAAGTTAATTAACGCTTGACATTGACACATGGTTAAGTTTAGCTGCCAACATCATGAATGCTGCTTCAACGAAAGTTTTCCCCAAAAAATTCAATTCTTATTTTTATTTTTATTTTCTATTTAAGTTTACATCTAGAAACATAATCATTCATAGTTTTTGTGTAGCAATGAATACCGCGCGTGCTAATAGAAGAGAAATTTGAATCAAATTATTGAACATGTAACCTTGTTGAAGTTTTCTCATGATGAAATGTCGACAGCATCAGCGAGCAATAGTGTTGTATTAAAAAGTAGTTCTGTACAAAAGTTGATGCCATCTACATATCATTTAAATTAGTTTTAAACCACTCCATCTAAGTGATCAAATTTGTGTGTGTCTTGATTTTTTGATGAATTCTTCTTTAGTTACATGATAACCACTTTGCCTTTGCATCATTTTCCAATTACGCATTTTTTAACATATTTGTACATATAATCTTGTTTACGTTCTTTTCTAAGTAGACTGAGTGTGAAAAAATACTTGATTGATGAAAACTAATTAAATTATTTAATAATTAAAATGAAATAGTTTATGTGATGGAGATGTAACAGCACATTATTCATAGTTGTCCTAATTAACTGTGAAACACTCTGGTTTTTATATTATAGGTCCATTACATGAAACTTCATTTCATTAATCCTTTAATAAGTTCAATCGTATTAATGCATCGAATATCCTTTACCACTAAAATTGCTTGAATTTTGAATTTTAGAATGTTATTCTTAGAATTCAATTCTACCCAGCGAAATGTATTCGCGGAAATGTTTTCTAAAATAACGGCGCTATATCTGTTAGATGCAACGTTACAAACGACGATCTGGTGTTAATTTTTCGTTACAAGAAAGATTGGTATATTTAGTTATACTTTTAAATCGGTTGTAACTGAAAATCCTTAATCTTCTGAATGGTGCCTTTATTTTGATATTGATCTTTAACCGATTTTGATGTTGAAGTATACGTTTGCTATCATACTGGTATTATTACCTGTCCATCAGTGATAAATCTGAATTGTGTCACGAATAAATGTATTTGTTTTTCATTAACATATTATTTTCAATTTGGTGAAGGCTTCACAGAGAACAGAAATTCTATCAGAATAAGGCCCTTTACGCTTATGTTGAAAAACTATTGATCTTGAATGATCTATTCGTTATATTGAAGTCTGTACCTATCTTTATATGAAGATTGTAAACATTAAAACCATCAAATTAGGTCAATGTGATGTAATATAAAAAAATTGTCAGTGCATACATTCAACAGCTCACCTCCGGCGATTGATGGGAATACCACGAGGTTAACTAGGAGGAAAGTTACTGCCAAAATCCTTCATCGATACGATTTTATCTCTTTAAGAAACCATATGATTGTGTCTTTAGATATTTGTGACTCGCTGTTGCATGTTTCTACCGAAGTACATCGTTGAACAGTTTATAAATATTGAATGAACATATGTCCAAAATTAAAATTCTTAATTCAGACATTTTTTTCATTTGTTTTTTGTCTTTTTTTTAAGTCAGAAGGCTATTTTACGATATACCGTCCATGTTTAACCGGTAGCCCTCAAGACAGACGAAATAGATATATATTCGTTGATATTTCGTTTATTATGTATTTCAATGCATTTTGTAACTTTGTTGCTTTTATATCAGAAATGTGATTACGTTAGAAAATAACTAGGTTTTTAATTCAACGCGTATCTTTCATATGGTATCGCCATATTAGAAAAATCGAAAGGCGTTCCATTAGGCGTTGCCGAATTAATTCAGCACAACTGGTACGAATCAGCAAAATGAAAGCACGCTTCGTTTCTTGCTCCAGGTATACAGTAGAATACCACTTAGAGTCATTTAATATCATAACCGTAGAATGATGATCAGGTTACATATAATTACTAATGAAACAACTTCTCGCTCCGAACGTCTCACTGCGTTTACTTAAATGATCTTGGGTGATGTGTTTTTGTCTCAATACGGACATAAATGTATGGATTTGTTTGACGGGAAATGTGAATGGCTTTATGATAACTATTCATCTGTGTTCATTGTATTCCTGTTTACGAGGACTCAAATCTTCGAAAGTGAAACTTCTACTCCACTATATTTTTAATCTGTACTCGTCAATGTTCTACTTAAATATATTCTAGATATAAGAAGAACATTACATGCAGTTTCATTGATAAAACAAGAAATGTCTGAAAACAACATTCTTCCATGACGGGAAGGTGTCATTTTTCTCATAATCCATTTTATGGTGTGGGTATGAAACTCCTGTTGTAAAGATGCCTATTTCATGACCTCTTGTGAGTTTCCATCAGCCAATATTAGATCTCAGATGAGACATATCTTCGCAATCTACTTTTAATTTTTTTATTTTATTAGATTATATCAATGAAATCCATAACATGATTAAGAAAATCTTATTCTCATTGCTTTGGCATATTGCCTCTTAACTGTCATCAATCCATAGTTCATAGTTCAGATCACTTAGAAAATTAAGTTTCTCTTTAGCGTTTAAAAATCAGTCAGATAAGATATGCAGTCATTTGTCCTCAGAGATTTCTCTAATCCATATTAGATAATTATAACACTTGGATATAACTCTTAGAATAAAAACAAAATAGGAAATACAGTCCGCCTTTGTCAGAACCAAAACTTCCTTATTCTTATTTAACGATCGTATGGTGAAGTAAAATATATAATTTGTATTCCTACAGACGATAAAACTGTTTTATAATCTTCCTCTATGCGAGCACTTGGAGGATTTTACTATTCTATAAGGTAATGAAATAACAGACCAGGGCACAAGTTCGTGAGTTCATTAGTAAAACTGCAGTAAAACGCTGTCGCACCCATAGGATAGGTGTATGTAATATGACTGAAGGCCAGGCCTTGAAAGGCGCAGCCAGATGCTTAAATATGAATCATGCACGGCATAGGAAGAGCGAAGCTCTACTTGTTTATTTTATTTTCTATTGCATGTAGAAAACATAATTTAAAAATAAAAGGACGCATTTTAAACTATAGAAGTATATGATGTAATAATTGTCTAGCATAAACTCAAAGAAATGAACTCAAAGATTCGGATTTATCTGTGTCCATTCAAGGCCTGGAGGGCCGCGTATGCGAATCCTAAGATATGTGACGTCATGATTCCTTGTGCTCATCTTCGCCTTGGAGGATATTTTGACTGCATTCTATAGCTTTTAATTTTCAAAGTGTTATTATTATTATTTAAAAATATATATAAAAAATGTATAATAACGTCATGATTCCTTGTGCTCATCTTCGCCTTGGAGGATATTTTGACTGCATTCTATAGCTTTTAATTTTCAAAGTGTTATTATTATTATTTTTAAAAAATATATATAAGATATGTTTAATTACTCCTGTTATGCATTTGCATTAGTTAAATATATATATATATATACTGGGGAGAGCAGTACCGGAGCAACGCACAACCTCCCCATGTATGAAAAAATGGCCACCGCAAACTGAAGCTGTCAGTGTGTAGGATTGAATTTTGAAGATTGTGTTTTTTCTTATATTTTCGTGTATTTGTTACCTTAGATGTGCTTCGCACTTCGTGCCCCTGCGCCCTTATTAAACATAGTTCCAAGGACATGTAATTTCTGTTAATTACCGAAGGGAGTTATTTCCTCCTCAAATCAGACTGATCCATATCAGCATTATTCGTTAAGTTAGGCAGCTGCTTAGTTGAATAGGGTCGATGCATATATGTGCTTATTAAATGGCGACGCATTGCATGCAACGTCACTGATCTAAAAATAACTGTTCCGTGTTCTCAGTTTAAATGTCAGGCTAATTTGTTCTCTTTAGTGCAGTGAAATGATATCTGTTTATTTCGCAGCGATATCTTGTCATCTCTACCTTTATTTATTAACAATAATGATTGTTATAATACTTTCGTAGTGCAATTATATCTATCTGAAGGAGCAAAATGAGTGTGTTACTATGTCCCTACCAGGAAGAAGATAAACCAATCTACTAAATCTGATGATATTATTCTTAAAATCACTGTACAAACATTTATGTTACATCTATATCGTAGACCCAAACACAAATTATCCAATCACATTCGTGCTTCTGTGTTTTGTCCTGTAGATATTCCCTATTGGCGCCAAGACAACATGTAGTATATAGATATAGCTACATAGTATATTGCTTTCTTCCTTCTAAAAAAACATCCTACGGCAAACTGACAATTGCCAGTGTCCGGCTTCTTTGTACTCGTTCAAAAATAGATTCAAAAACAATCTGACATCGCAATTTGATTATGACAGAGACTTGCCTAGTTGCCGAAAGCTTTTTGACGTTTTTGTTGCTGACATGATCCGCAAATGGTTACTGCGCGATGGCTTGGACCATTTATATCGTGGTATACACAGCGGTTAGATGTGTCCTTGTTATGTTCTGTAATAATGTTCGTTATAACGCCGTGCTTTATTAGAAACCTTTATGTCTATGAGAGAATGTGTTCTAATAACGTATTTTTATTCAGTACGATTCTCCTTTAGTGCTTACATATGTTTGTGATAAACATCAGACCAAAGTAGATTTAATTCTGCCTGCGTCGTTCTCAAAAGTCCGTTTGAGATATTTCCATCTGCAGACAGTCTACGGATGTATCTAAAATCTTTTCATTGACAGTACTATACACGCACTGAAAGTCATTGGCTGCATTGCTACGTAAAATCCTAGTTTGAATGATCGCGTCGCATAATTTGCTTAGAAACTGAAAGTGTTAATTGTAATTTCCATCCATATGTTATTTAGTTTAATTATTCGCCAGAATGCTTGAATACATGGAATTTCACTAACAACAAAAATAGTTCTAGTTGGTCGTCATCACGCTGACTAATTCATGCAATGATCAATGTAATTGCAGCTGAAGTCTGGTTTGAAATCTAAATCTTCAAACGAAGACACAATTAAACATGAAAATTTAATTGTAGAACCAGTACATATATTACATGCATTGCCTCTATTACCAGTATACCGCCAGCCCCACATTTACTTAGAAGCAAAACATAGAAAATACATTACTTAACATAGAAAGAGTTTGCCAAATGTATTTCTGAATCCCTCACACGCGTTAAGTACATCAGAGGTCTTCCAGGATGTTTCTATTTTGTGTGGTTGGTATTCTTGTGTGGGATATCTTATCATTTAGCTATTTAGATTCTATGTAGATTTTTTTTGTTATTTACAGCATATCTTTGTCGTAAAAACTTGAAGCAACATCGTTGCCATTGTTGCTTTACGTTAAAGACGGCGTCCACTGCCGGTCATGCGCGGAGCTTCTCAGGGGTTATTTATCCGGGGTTATTTTATTCAGAAGTTGTTTCCTTGCTCCAGTTTCTAATTTCAGTGAAATATCTAACTTTTACAATTTCATGAGATAAAGTTGTATCCAATCAGAACATTCTAAATGAAAGTGAGGTATAATACTTTATTTCATCAATGTTGAGACTTCTGAATCAACGCTACATTTTTCGATTCCTCCTTGAACGGATGTGCCGTGAAAACGTACAAGACAAATCTGATAGCTGTCTGAAATGTCTATAATTATATAATCCTAAGTAAATCATTATTTCGATACAAGTGGTGGTATACTTGGTACAAAGTACTTTCTGAAACAACAATGGTTGTTATCTCGATTGTCCTGCCGGAGTATTAAGTGTGGTGCACAGACGGAGTTGTCTAAGAGTGCTTGTAACAGAGACAGGTCACATTTGACAAGTCTTATTTATTACAAGCATTCTAGATAGAAGCCCCACATATATGATTTATCAGAAGAAGTGTTGCTGTTTTGTATTTGAAGATAGAAAGGAGACCACGTCCAGCTTTCTCGAAACGATAGTGCAGATTTAAGTGTCTCCTTATGTAACTTAGATAAAAATTTATGACTTAAGTCAGTTTTTGACTGCTACGTTTGTGTCGAGAAATCAGGGCTAGTACAACAAAGCCATTTTTTAATTTAGTTAATTTTTTTATTGTTTTTAATGCCATTCTCCAATTATGAAGATTAAAAGGTATGACTTATGATTATTATCTATTATTACAGCACATATTTTAAACCAATTGAGCTTATCATCGGGTTATATCTCCACATTTTTCGGTTATTAGTTTAGAATACTAGGTATGCTCTGATTTTTTACAATTTTCATTGGTTGTTGCAAAACTTTCAAGTTGACGGCGATATGTAGCATATCAACTCGGTGCTTCTATTTTTAGAAATACCGAGTCGATATTCATATTGTTACGTCACTCATTAGTCAATATTGTGATTGTGGCATCACAATACCCCGACGTTGAGTTCTTCACGAAGTAGTAGTCGAACCATTCTCCAAACATTTCTTTAATATCTAACATGAAGCAAACATTTTAAAACAATTCACATATCTAATATAAAAGTTATTGACTTTTGATTCGATCTATTTGGTATTATAGAAATCTAGTAGAATATTAAAAATTCTAATTCTACCACGGCGATATAACAACACATGGACCTCAATAAAAGTCCGTGATTGATAATTACACGTGCAAATTATAGTTATTCGACTTTTTTTAGAACAATTGTTTATTTCGTCCTATGAACAATTCGACTTGAGACACAGGTGGTTCCGTAGTCTTTTTGATAGACATATACGATACGTCGATAAGAATTTAAGCTGTTTTGTTTGTCTGTGCTAGTGGTTCTGGCAGCTGCAAAATGTAATTGAATACTCCATGAAATATATTTTCTCCGTACACGACTAAAACATACATGTACTTTGAAGATAGATTGATTTTTTTTACATAAACAGGAATAAGAAATTCTTTGAAATAAAAATCAGCTATTGTGAATTATTTTTATCGGGCAGACATGGGTAATCTTATCAGAATATTTCAATATGCTTTCTCTCTCTCTGTTTCAAAGGCAATTTTCAATTTTGAACTTCTCTTCTTTTCTACATACTGTATATTATCAACTGACCATTTTCTTGTGAACTGTCATAACGGCATTGGCTGAATACTTTCAGGTTCCCTATTGGTAGCAATGTACCTTTAGATGAGAGATTGGTCATAGTGGAAACACCTCCTTGCTCTTTAGATGTCACAATCATTAGAATCATACGTCGATATAGGTCAATTCTATGCGGGGCACAGTAGATATACGTTTTAACCCCATAGCTGCTTTGACATATTTGATCTAAACCCCGGATATGATATATTAAAGGGCTAGAGTATATGATATTCTTCTGATATACGTAAATGCGTAGGATTGGCACATAGAACATGAACTCTTTCGTTCACTTCCTGTTTCAAGCTAAGACCAGAGAGCAAAGAATGACATGCGGAGTTCAACTATTTACGTCATCTCATTTTTGGCCGTAGATGGTATATAAGTGGTTACGTGCTGAAACAGATTTTGAAACAGAAATTTCAAGGTAGATGATATAAGCCTCATAATATATGCCTGTGGGCAAATCCTGTAACTATATGTCAAACAATTTTGGTTGGTTCTGTACGGATACGTATTAACCTACGTACAGGTAATAACAAATATATCTGATTCCTAAAACGAAAAAATACGTCATGGGTAACTCTCGAAGGACAACTCACATTCAGACGACCCCATTTTTCAACAAAAACCAAGCTCTGTAAAAAGATCTCGGTGAATGAAGAGGAAGCCAATTATTATATAAATACACATGTCACATCTATTTGCTACGTATTTTATTGCTAGGTCCCAATCTCTGTCCTTGTTATAATATGATGGTTTGTTTGCCATTGCCAACAAGCACTGCTTCGGGGTGTATACTGATACAATTCAGTAAAACCAGTCAAATAACTTAATGCTATATATAGAAGTTAATCACGACATGTTCTCTCTTGCTTCAAAAAGATGTTTGCTAAAGACCAGCTGAAACGGAAATTCATTGTTTGAAGACATAGTTCTGAACAACAAGTCTATCAGAAAAAATGAAAAGTGTATTAAGGGTAGTCTATTCCATCTCTGCATGTCAAACAGTTTTCTACCATGCGAGGTGGTATAAATTGTGACGTTATTGTTTTGTGATCGAAATTTACGTCACGCATGACGTCACAATCCAATACCTTACCGGAAGGGCAGATAACTTTGTGACATCAGTACTTGGTAGTTGGAAATAACTACCGCGACTTTAAGAAGTTCATTTAATTTCTTTATATCAATATAACTAGTGCTCAATTGGCATCTTCATACGTGGATATAGTATATAATCGTGCGTGTTATGTGTACTATGCAGGTGAAATATACTGAAAATATCATAACCAGAGATTGCTTGTTGACAGCCATGCAAGATAATATTGGGATATATTTCCTGTATTATCAAATATCTTTTTACATTCATTGAGTTCTATTCTGTTTTGGACTTTTACAGGGTGTAGAGACCACAACCTACTACAAAAACGACACTTCGATTGTAATGCACAACTGCGCAGACACAGCATTTGATGACACCTTCCGGTTATCGTACGCCATCTACCGGATGGTTGTGATGTTCGCTCTACCCACACTCATCATGGTCGTCTGCTACTCCGGAGTTATTTACACACTGTGGCTCAGCTCACAACAGCTCAGTAAACTTACCTCAGGCTCCAGGTGAGCTTAATGTTTAAATTTCGTTCACCGGACTATAGGAGGGTTATGACAATATCAATTGGTGTACGAGTTCCAAATTCGTCTGTATTTTATTTCATAATTTGTATTTATAATTTTGGTTGTAAGTTTGTGCCATCTGGCAACATATGGCATCCGGCCTACATAGCTTTACATGATAAAATATGTGTCAATTTTTGTCGTGCAAAATTTGCTTTAGTACATCACCCCTACAGCATAAGTGGCAATTAATTTAATGATACTTAATTATTCAAATAATTATTCTAGGAAATTTTGATTGCAAATATACGAATAAATGCCGTACAATAATTTAAAAATATGATATGTTCCTTGTGCAATGATAAACAGGAAAAATAATATTAATTAAAAGAGTTGATATCACCTTGGACCGTGCAGTGGTTCAACAGTGATAAACAAAGTCTGCATGGATATATTTTCCTTTAGGGCAACGTATACATCGTTTGTTGTTCAAAACATTCATTTTGTACAGACTCGTGATACTTCCATTTTACAAAGCCTTTGGAAATTCCTTTCGTTTTTTTTGTCTTATTCGTCATATAATCAAAACAAAAATGTATTTTGGCTAATCATACATCGAGAGTTTGCGTTTTCAATCCCTTAGCAATTATATATAATTTTTAACCAAATGATAAAAAAAGAAGATTCATCGATTGGATTTATAAAATCATATCTGAAGCATTACCATTCATGTTATTGACACCAATTAAATAATTTAGTTAATTGAGCTACTAATTAGTCTTCAAGGTAAGACCATAAAATATCATTGATGCAATGTTGGCTGACCTACGCTTAGTAAAGTCGGTCATCCGGATATTTGCTCCACAACCCTTCCGGTTCGTTGCCAACGAATTAGTTAGACCGCATAACCTAACCAGTGTAAAGGAGTGCTTTACGCCATAAGCAAATATCTTATTATAAGAGTTCATTATGCTCGTCTTCTATCGGCAGCTGTCGTCTTTGTGTTGCACTTAGAATGAAATGGAAGTGCAATTCATACTGAAATACACTCACTATCAGCAATATTTTCATTTTAATCACGGATTTGAATCATTTCTACATTGCATTATGCTATTTAACATCGCCAGGTTTCCTCAGATATCTTTATTTGTAATAGAAAAAAAATGAAAGAAAACATGATTTACAAGTGTCAGCATTCAGAAAAGCAGAAAATTAATCTACATGTGTTTACATTTTCCTTTTAACGGCAGATTAATGTCTGTGTTTGTTATAAATTATTGATGACAAAGTAATAAAAATGGGGCAATAATGTTGACGTCGTGATAAAGATGAACATCACAAAAGCCAATAACAGGCGAGAGTATGTATTGGGAAACCTGGCGGCTTATAAACTTACCGAGGGCATTATGGAAGCAAACACGTTTTGTGTTAATCTAAACTCGCAATCAGCTCTAAGCAAAACAACAAACCTTTAGATAAAATCATGTTCTGAAACGATACTTTAATTTTCCTTACGACTTCGTTAGCTAATTACCCAAACTTTACTTTACCATCTAAAATCATATAATTTACTCTGAATATCGCAAAACAACAAACCTTTAGATAAAATCATGTTCTGAAACGATGCTTTATTTTTTCTTACGACTTCGTTAGCTAATTACCCAAGCTTTACTTTACCATCTAAAATAATATAATTTACTCTGAATATCATTGTATGCATTGTCAATTTTTTGATAAAGTTTTCGATCTCTTACTTTCAATTAGATTTCAAAATTAATATCTCGATTTGCAAACGAATTTTCCATTATTATTGTTACAAGTTCAATAGATGATTAAAAACATTTAGTTTGTATTAAATAAACAATTTAAACGATTTATATCTTCTGCTACCTTTTTACCTAAATGATTTTAAGCATATGAAAAACTTACGTCGTTTGTTGAGTAAAATCTATTAAATTTAATTTGTATGTATGTTTCTTCTCTTTATGATATATACAGAAGTTTCCATTCCCTAACAATTTCATTGGAAAGATCATGTGCACGGCAACATCCGACTCATTCAGTCACATTAGTAACCGGAAGTCCATATCGCATCCGGAAGTTTACTGCTCGTACTTGTGTCCAAAGCCAAGACCGAAGCATGGACGTGCTAGCAGCAAGAAAACAGGTAAGTACTATGAGTCTCACCACCACAATGATACTGACGGTCGCCACAATTGTTATAGTTATCGTCATGATCGTAATAATCATGGTTAAATTAATCTTACAGAGTTACCTCCCCTGCGAGTAGTAATGTATTGTGCCATAGTTATTTTAGCGAAATTCGCGTCGTTTTCTCTTAAAGGTATGACGTTACGCACACAAACACTTGACGTCACAATTAATACGTTACCACAAGGGCGGATAACTCTGTAAAATAACCGTCATCTTTTTAATATAATAGCAAAACGAATAATGATAAATACGATATATTGGCATTCATTTGGAACATTTAGATTTATGTTTCTTTAATATTGACATGGATGAGTCCGACTCATTTTTATTTAATAGAGTTACTTCCCTTCTCTTCACTGTTCTGACAGAGTGAAAAGAAGGGACGCAACTCAGATCAGAAAACGTCCTACATGTTACTACATGTAGTCCAACATGTGTAGACGGCAACTCCTCATTCGAAGCAATCCAGCATAATGCTAAGAATACTGACAATTGCGTTTTATTCATTTCCCCCACTCCTGTTTTATTTGTAATAGATATATATATTTATGCCTAAGGTTAATTAATTGCTTTAATATATTTTTCTCTAAAGTGATCTCCACCGTGATACCATCAAATGAGAAATCGTTATATTTTAGAAAATGATACATGCTGATTGTTTCTTTGGCATTTGGAATAAATATCATCATAAGTGTTTATTTTGGGTCTGCAATTAATCTTGTACGAGAAGAGAAACTGAAAAATACTATCACGTATAATACTTGTCATCAGCTTCATAAAGGAAAACAAACATACTTT
Source organism: Argopecten irradians (assembly GCF_041381155.1). Classification (NCBI taxonomy): domain Eukaryota; kingdom Metazoa; phylum Mollusca; class Bivalvia; order Pectinida; family Pectinidae; genus Argopecten; species Argopecten irradians. The sequence continues at coordinate 10,732,823 of NC_091139.1, forward strand.
ATTGACGAGATTGTCTTTGAGTAAGTCATTCTGGAGAAGAAGTCATGTTTGTGAAATAAACAGAAACCTAATCGTCATTGGAGCTATTTGAGTGTTATGATGTACGCACATTATTGGAAACCTCCAACTTTATTGCTACGTTTGGAAATGTCTTATAGTTGACATGGAATATTATCAGCTAGATGTTATATTATATTTCATTTAGTTATTAACATTTTGTGATATCCGCTTTTATGAACCGCAGTGACATCTCTTATTATTTTTATCATTGTAAAGGAGATCGACTTAATATGGAAGACAGCAGATTTGAAAACATTATTATATGTACTACATGCATTATATGTTTTATTTACGTAAATATGACTTTACTATCTAAACGCTGTTTAAAGATAGCCCTACTATTATAACTAGCTATCCATGACAACACCTAAACGCCCATTCATAGTATGTTTACCTATAACATGTAAATTAGTCATTGTAGCTTGAAAGGAGTGGGGTGGCGTGGTCAATCAATCAATCAATCATGTTTTTATTCCTCAAAAATTAAATTTACAAAAGAAATGTTTCAAAATATTTTACAATGTAAGTATTTTACATTAGACTTCAATTATGTTAGCAGGTAGTTTGATCCTAGTAAATTCTATGTTAAGTTCGTTCTATAGAATTAATTTTTGTAGTGTAAAAAATCTTAATGTTATTTCCAAAATTTCAACGCTGTTATTTAGAAAAAAAAATTGTCTTCTTCCTGTGCTTTTAACTTAGTCTTGAATTTTTCAGTCAACTCCTAATAATATTCTCAAAATAATATAGGTACGTATTTCGGGCCCATATATCGCGAGAGCCTTTGTCTTAAAATCAATTCTGCCCGAATTTATAAAAGTAAAATAGAGAATAGGATCGACATACAGTTTCTATGTTTTTACATTCTTTTTCATTCTCCGTTGGAGTAAAGCTTAAACATCTTCACATGTCAAGGCAAGATAATACATTACACTCCTTGAGGGGGAGGCGTAGGTTAATATGTTGACTACATATCGTGTTGTATGCGTGCAGAATATTCTTGTTAAGAATTTATTATTTTATCGTATTTCATTTTTTACGCTTTACACAATTCTATATGAGGTTCTAGATAATCTTTCGTTATATTTTTTATCAGTAAGTATTATGCAGATTTTATCAGAGTTCTACTCATTATCTAAGAAGTGTTATTCATCATTTTAGGGTTCTGTTTAATTTATAATTACATTATCAAACTTTGAAATTATGTTACTGTGAAGCATCAGAAATAACACTTTTCAATTATTAAGTCAACTAAACAATTATTTCAATTATACGTTTTGTTGTAACTTATACTGAAGACAAAATTGAAATCAAAATTGAAAATGTTTCATATTGTTTATTTTGATACTAATTTAAATGATGACAGCTGGAAATTCCGTAGTTGTCATAAAATGGTTTTATATGAATAACGGGAGTTAAGGTAATACAAATTCCGTTTGGGCTGTAAAATGTGCTCTTAGCATTAACATCAAATAATGAATGTGGAATATCCTTCTATATATCACAAAAGGGTATCCCTCTGACGATATATGGACTTCGGGAAATGCAATAACAGACAGATTAGAGTGTCAATTCATAATGGAATTAACGCTTGAATAGTGTCTCAAGAGGTAACACGATCCATTATTCGTAAAAAAACTTAATTTAATACTTTCGTAATGACTGAAAAGAGACTCATTAAACACGTCATCCGTCATAACTTTTTATTTCTTTAGCAAAATGCTTACATAATCTAAATTGTAAACAGGAAGGATACTGCGTATGTATACTAATTTTAGTCTGTGAGTGCATTGAACTGTGCTTTTTCCTAATAAAGACGCTCCCAGGAGGTGCCTTAATGCTTTATGAGAACCTTGCTCGGGTATGGGAATACAGTTCATCTTGTACTGTACCTGCCCCATTGCCTAGCTATACGATCAAATATTCCAGCGATGTCAATTAAAATTGTTCACAATACCGTAGAATTTTATCTTTATTTTGCTTCATGGTTATATTAACACTTGCATGGAATTTTATATATTAACACTTGCATGTGTCCTTTTATCAAGGAATTTTCAGACTCATTTATGATTATGTGTTACGATTATTGACTATACCGATATATATGACCGATGTTGTGAGATAACTAATAAGTTGTGTAGGAGCTAACGATATTACTGCTTTTCAATGCCCACCTTATGTTATTATTCTAGTTTTGGTAACAATCATATCGTTATGAAAGTTTGACATTTTACATTATATGACTTACCCAGTATTTGACTTACCAATTGTTTCAAAGAGATGTTTCTTAAGATTTGTTGCTGAAACTTTTCTTAATGTTGCAATTGAAACTCATCAGGAAGGACCTATCGTTTCCATCTTAATACTGCTTAGCTACTCACTTCCTTATAGAGACGCACACCATGTACTGACTGGATTGCAATATCGTCTGATAACAATCATTAAGTCACAATTTCACTCATTAAAATAAATAATACAAAGATACATAACGTACTCCTGCAAATTGTATAGTTAGGTGAAATGTTATTAAGATTAGGTTCAAACCTTATGTAAGTAAAGCATGAGCAGCTAAAGTTTTAGTTAATATAATCATATTGTATTATATTGGCTTATAATCAATGGTTGCTTGTAATCAGCATTTTTACTTCATCAACCCAGAAAGAAGAAAAATAGACGTTGTCGTTTATAACAGCGATTCTGATTGGCTGATACTGATACTACGACGTAATGATTTCATAAAAAAGTTCCAGGAAGTTATTTTTAAGAAGTTATATATAGTAGATTAAATTATAAGGACCAATTTGAATAGATTGTTACGTTAGGGAGATATAACACAAATTTTTTCAGTGCACTCTCATCATAAACCGTTCGCGGTTTATATAGAGTAAAACCTTAATTACACAACAATGATCATCCGAGTAACCATTTGGATCTATATCTTATCTAAAAACCTATTTTTAGAAAAAACGATTAATTTAGGATCCAATAATAAAACATGTTAGATTATTAGCTGATATCTATCATGAAGAGTGTACAATGTACATGTACGTGAACAAAGCAAGGAAATAAAGAAATTAAAAAGAAATGTCTTAAATGTTAACGTTGATGTGATCGGTACGGGAGAAGGCCCGGGGGCCACATAACGCCACCCCTTGTGTGGATAACTCAAGGCAAAGCCTTCAAACACGGAGAGAATTCGGTTTCACGGTTCCTGTGGGAACCATAACGTGGTCGTCAGCCTCCATGTACAGATTTAAACCGTTTCTAATGCTACTACGTGTTGCCTTTACGTTCTGGTGGTTTCTAGGCAAAAAACCGGTAACCTAGCAACAACTTTGACGTAACAGAATTACGTCACGTGTATACATGTTCGCTTAATTCGGTTGAAACTACGCCATTGCTGTAAAGCATTTCTATCGAGAGTTTTCATCGCTAAAAATTTTAATCAGAATGCCTTTGCTCAAAAGAAAATTTTTCGACATTCAAATTTTTGTAGTAATTTTGGTTTCATTTTCCATTCCAGGTAATCAAAATGCTCATCGCCATTGTTGTTGTCTTTTGTCTGTGCTGGGGACCCAAACTTATCTATTGCGTTCTTCTTCGCCTACATCTGCCTATACTGTATAACACCGAAGCCTTTACTACCAAAGTAAGTAATCACAGCTATCAAATCATCCATTACATTTTATACTAAGTCAATGTGACAGGGTGGGGTGTGCCTTATCTTTGTTCCTGACAGCATGCTGCAGTGAGATAGCACAATAGCAAAGTCTAGAGTTCCGCTATCACACGGAGACACAGTGTAAATACAAATACACTGCAGGCTCCTAAGATATGCATACATTTCACATAGATGTACAATACACCATATACAGTGGAGGCCGTCTTGAAACGTCCCTGAGTGTAAGAATGTTAAAAATAATCAATAAACCAACAAACCTCCGTTTTATCCTTCAGTTAAAAGTGTATTCATTATTTGACAATTAATCTGCTCTTACAACAGACATTACATAAATTCATGAACGAATACATATATACTGATCTACATGCAAAGAACTACAATTTTAAAACATACGTTGACTCCATGTTTCTTTTAAAGCCAACCTCACGCTGTTCTCTGTAAATCAAAGCGAAAAGTCCACAGAAGTGTCCTTCCCTCTCTCCGCCAAATCTTTCTTTTCGTTTCCGTTTCTTTCGCACTACATTTCCACTATTTTTTCATTGTCTAATCGTCTTGCTTGTGGCTTGTTCGTTGCTACCACTTAATATGTTAAAAGAACAGTTTTCCTGCATAATAACTCATTTTACGTTAAGGCGAATCTCTCCAATTACTTCTGAAATGATAATAATGTGTGTATAAAAATGACTATGCTTCCCCCACCCACCATACCCTTCCCAACCCCAATCTCCGGGATATCACCTTATACGATTTGTCTCAAAATTCCGATTGCGCTTGTGAGGTTGATGTTGGGTTTTTTATCATCAGATGACGCTCAGTCTTCTGAACCACATGGCTCTGTTCTTTTGCGCTGTTCCTTTTTATCTGTATCTTTAAATCTGTTATAATTATCTCTGTTTAATCTGTGATAAAGAGATAGTACTGTAAAAGGCTAGAGTTCCACTATTACAAAGAGGCACAACACAACTGAATAAAAGATAAATTATAAACAGAGACACAATGCGAACATAATACAACCTCCAAAAAACATACACACATATACACACTCAGCACATTACAATAGGAAAGGCCATCTGAGCTGTCAAAAATGCGTTACACACCATCGAAAAACTAAGCAAAGCAATCCGTTTTAGTATGGTTTTTGTTTTTATTCCTATATATATATATATGTATTCATTATTTAGGCTGTACTAGGCACTATCCTTAATACAAGACAAGCCCATTGTCCATTAACACAATTAATTCCCTTCTGTTTACCAGTAGTGCGACAGTGTTTTCCGCAAATCAAATCCTCACATAATTCTTATAACAGCATGGAAATAGATAACGAAGATTTATTACATTTACATTTTATTTTCATAACAAATTAAATCATTTACCGAGACTTGCCTTGTATTTCTACATTTAATTTATTGTATGGCGTTTTTTAAAGGTAAATTTATACCGATTGTTCAGACTTTCATGTGTGTGTTTGATTAGAAAATTGTCATTATCAATGTTAGTCGGTCTCCAGTAACTTGTCAAAATATTCCATATATTAATGTATCTTAATGGTTGTTGATAGCCTGCCAGGAAAGCTTTATAAATGATCAAGCACCTTAATAAATCGAAAATCCATTTCAGAAGAAAAGTAGTTTATTTAAATTGTGTAACGATGATCTGTCACAATTGTATAGACAGTTTAGAGGACTTGAATTATAAGAAACCATCAACTCGGGATTTATGCCCAATAATATTTCGATGTATCTTACGATAGTATCAAAATATATTGACAGCTTTTAGAAAAGTAGTTTGTTTAGATTTTGTAATGCATATCGAAGTTGTGTCGCAATTCATAAATTGTTAAAAGAGCATGAATTTAATGAAACCATCAACCCAGGATTTATGCCCAATAAATATTTCTATGTATTATACGATGGAATCCAAATATCTTGACAGCTCGTTAAATTGAGCTAATAATTTACCTTCGCTCCATTGCATTGTCCTAAGAAGCAGGATATAGTCATTTCCCATATTTTCAAAAGTCTTGTCATGTATAAAACCTTACAGTTTATACCACTATAAGAAGACATAACACGAATGTGTCACAATCTCCAAAACCACAACTTCGCCTCTACACATAATGGATGGAAAAGCCACTGTGACTGCAACATATCAAATGAAAAGCACATATATGTCTGTAAGTACATTTTCTTGTCATATTTTAATCGCTGTTGTCTTGTTACCTTAAGGTTGACCACGAATTGCTCACAATTGTTCTTTTCTATTTCAGATCATTTTGGATTGTCTCCCCTACGTCCAATCTTGTTTAAATCCTATTATCTATGGATTCATGTCGAGGAATTTCCGACGGTCTATGATGGCTGCCTGTCGACGACAATATTGTTTGTGTCGTTTTTTAAAGTGTTTCGCAATGAAGAAAGTGATATTCACAGACTTTGAGCTGGACTCTAAAGCGAGTAATGGTACATCTCAAACGAGGCTAACTGTTCACAACGCCGCCCTGGAGGACTATAATTGTACCATTACAAGGGGCAACCACTGTGTTTCTTAAGACTTTTCCAAGAAATCGACTTGCGATTCGCAAATGTTATATTAAAAACGAGTCACGTCTTGCTCAGTTCTGTTTCTTCAAAGCGAAACAAACATGCATTGTCATCTTTATAAGATTCACATTTAATTCACTGAATGAATATTTATATTTTATTATAATTCTTTCCTGCCTTTCATGTCCCGATATACACGTAACGGGAAACTAAATTTTTCAAGTATTTTTGGTAAGTTCTACTAAATGAATTTTGCAATAAAATTCGTGTATAATGATATTAAGTACCTCTAATGATGTGATAATGAAACAGCTATTATGGGTATGAAGAATGTGTTCATTGAACGGTTTGACAAAACTTGTAGAAGGAGCCATTCATTGGATTTAACTTTTGTGTGAATATCTACAATCCCGTAGATACAATCGGCATTCAGCGTAGCTCTTTCTTCTTTCCTGACTGCGAATGGAAATAGTACGTGATTTATTTAAAGCCACTTCTTAAAACAATTAATTCCTTTTACCTTAATGAAAATTCTATTTTCTCCATATATATACTATTTCGATCATCGCAAATACTGCTTAGATTAAAACTGTAAAAATGAAATCAACTGTTCAATAATCGAATATTTACGAATCATCTCGGATGGCAAATCCGAATTTAAAAAGAAAAATATTTTTATCACGAAGATTTCACCAGAATCATATTTTGAATGTATTTTTATATTATTCTTGAGTGTTTGTTTTTGCTCCTTCTGAAAATTCTCCAATAAAAAATACGTTGCTCTGAATTCTCTTTTGCTTTTTATTATAAAATATTTTGGATAATTTCCATATATCGTATTATAACGTAAAATAATTTACGATATTGAAAGTATTAAATGCACTATGGCTTCCATCGTTGTCAGTTATAACATGTACCAATATACCGTAAAAAGAGAGAATACACTACCTAAAAGCAATATCAAAGTTTCTAAGCAATTTTTCAAAATACTGGAAAGGTGGAATTATTTTCTGCATGGAATATGTTTCTTATTATGCTTTCATTAATTTTCCGCAAACATATCAAAACTTCGACAATTGCAAAATTATAACATGTAGATAATAAACCATCGTAACAGTTATCTGTCCTTGTGGGTAGGTGTGGATTGAGTGACGTCGTGTGTTATTGGTGTTACGTCAACGACGTGAATTTCGCTCTCAACGAGATAGTGACGAATCAATCGATAACTTCCTGCAAGGGAAATAACTGTAATTTGTAAAACTGAATAATCTGTATCGCGCGGAAAAAGTGGTTTACATTCGTACAAATAATACAACTACTTTGAGTTCATGGACAACAACATACTTCAACGACGAATTCATGGAAACATTTTATGTATGGGACAAACTTATATCAATGAATACGATTACAATCTACAGATTATTTACATTAAATTTTTAGTGGTTTGTCGCTCACCAAGTCAGTTTTTTCTTGTTTTCACCACTGCATTCACTGGTAAAAATACAGCGACAAAGCAAGCGCAACAATAAAATATCTACTTAACACCATATAGCCAGTTGTATTCACGGCTTAAATATTTCGCGATTTTGGAAAGTTACGTTTGAGCGAATGATGAATAGAGATTACAGTAAACCCTCGATAATCTGGACATTTGAATCCGGATTGCGAGTTTTCCGGACTGATAGGATTTGTTTTACTTAGCTAATAGTAAAACTTGTTTCCAAGCATTTCCATCCGGAGTGTGAGGTTTCCGGACTATCAGCGTCCGGATTATCGAGGGTTCACTGTAAATATATTTCTTATTATCATTTCGTGGATAAAATGTCCCCGACCGCGCAAATGTCTCACAAAACTGCGAAAATAACTGGCCATAATGTATACTATTTAATAATAGTATCAGTAACCTAAAACATCTGTCATTCCCTGACACAAAATAAATCATTACTGTTTACAAACTTCTTTTCGCGATGACTAAGTTTCGCGTATTAATGCCTAACTACTTTTTGCGGCGATTGAATTTCGCGTTTTCCGTTCGCCCGCAAATACGCGAAATTCAATTGCACGCCAAAATTAGTTGGTTTACAGTGTCGGAAATCATGATTTGGTCATGATGTCTGCACTGAGTATAATTCCCCGATCTTCATTTGTTATATCTCTCTCGTTTTATACACCCCCGACTATGCCATTGAAAAACTGAAGGTTCTGTGTGCGACAACCTAAGTACAAGATGAGATAAGGTGGATCATTCCTTTGATTACCATCGAACGAAATCAAATAATAATGAACGGTATCAAAGTTAGACGCCGGTCTATCAAACTTAAAAGGAGTTACTATAATTATGTGATTGATCACGTTTTTTGTTACTAAAATTCCCGCAGGTTTACTATGCCATAGTATAGGGGGATATTTGTTATTATAGTGTCATTTTAAAGATGGTCCATCGCGGACAGAGCATAAACAATATTTATCATATGGACAATAATTGGTGTTCAGTAATGAATATATATGTCCAATTAACCAAAAATCACACATGAAATAATATGTTTTGCTTCTTTTGTCTGCGCAACCAGTACCTCATTCCAAATAAGATAGTACCAAGGATTTTGTTTGAGATGCCATAATTGATATTTAATACTCTCAATTTGAAGTCAAATAATAAGCGTAAGTAACCTCAGTTGCTTAAGAAGATACTAATTCGTCTCTTGTTTTAATAGCTTAAAAGAATCATTCATCGGCAATGCAGCATCTTTAAATCCCTGAATAGTCTGCACATTGAATGTTTCTTTTTTTTTGTAAATAAGAATATGAAAATGAAATTACATAAGAATACACATCCGCGAATAGTGGAAATTTATATATGTTTTGATTACTTTAAATATTTTGATTATCGTTTAGAACTAATGTCAATTATGCATTGACCATGGAAACATAACATTCAAACAGATGTTGTCGGGATAATTGTTCTAAATATTTCAATCAGAAGACATCATAATGACTTTTCTTTATCATTCCAACCTAGATATCTTAATCAATGTTTGTTGCAAAAAAACTCTACAAGTAATCAGAATTTTCATCAAGTTTTGACAGGTATCGGAATATACAGCACATAAAATCCTTGTGCATTTTCCCCGACTTGAGTCTCCCACTGAGATTTCTTAAAGTGTGCATGCATCAAATAATTAGCTGAAAAGCAAATTCTTAAAGAATTGACAAAAAGTTTTGCTTACTCAGCCTTATCGAAAATGCCATCAGGGATTTCAATTTCTTTTAGTGAAATCCGATCAAAGCCATTTTACCGGAGGTAACATGCTGATGAACAGGGTGGATATGACAGTAAAATTAAGTCCATCATTTCTCAACGAACGGAAACAAAGCAGCTGCCGTTAGCTTTATTTCAGATTTATGATACGATTACCACATTAACCATTCCACCCCCACCTCATTTTAGTGCGAAAAGAATGTAAAATCTATCTATTTTGAAACATAAAATTATATATATATATTTATGCTTGCTCCACATAAGACTCAAAGACAATATGAATTGAAATGGCCATCTTATAAAGATGACAATTTATTATAAAGAACCATATTATTATATTCTTCAAAATTTATCATGTGGAAATACAACTTTTGCACAATATATTACAACAGTTTACATCCTGTGGTGGGGATTCCACAGAATTACGCCGCCAATATGCATATAGAAATTAAAATAACAAAATTCTACAGAATAAAACACTCTGATAATGTACCAATATGACGAGTCTCGCATACAAAACAATGCATCGATGAAGCCTGTAATACCAAATGATTATACTGTAAGTCTATACTAGTGCAAAACGTTATTAAACAGGAAATGTTTTGATATATATGTAGGTTAGTGTACCTCCGAAGGGAAAAAAACACGTTATACCTTAGTCTCCACAAAACTGAAACACCCCTAGCATACATACACGAGTCGTTTGGCGGAGACTATATGCTATTGTAAGGCATTCAGCAAAATAAGATCCAAACGAATCGGAACACTCCTGTTTTCGGCATTGTGTGGAATCGCCAGAGAGCAATTTTCCTAATATATATTGAAAAAAAATTAAACGAATACAAAAGTCAACACAAAACAACAATTTTGCATGAGACCAAATTCGAGAGACTATTGGCAAGGTACGCAGATATGAAACAACGTGTTGTGTAATTTAAACAATACCATAGTGAAAAATACAAGTGTCAACAGAATGCCATCAAGGGCATGCCCGTCTGCATACATTGTCAAACTTGCTACAGTTTGAAACTTACATTATAACTTTTTGTAATTAGGTAAAAAAATAATATGTCTAAACAGGAAAAATTCATAAAGAGAACAGAAAAGATAATTGTAGATAGTGGAAAAATTTTCTTCCGCCTTGGGCAATGTTTTATTTTTCCTATTGAATGAAACCTCACATGATACCCAAGATATATTGTAGTAGAATTAATTGGTTCAAATAATCGACTTCGTTATCGTTGTTGCCCCTGGCGTCATCATCAACAAGATGGCGGCCAAGAAGGATTTCGAGCAGACGACACTTAGAGAGATGAAAACAAAGCGTGTTGAAGGTAAGTTTGCTTTATATTGTTAAAAGCAAAGAGCCATCCTTTGATCTCAACATTTTACAGAAAAAGGCCATGGAAACATTTATTCAATGAGATAAAACTGCTTTATTTAGATACCATGGGACCCTCTTAAAATGTTTTCTGGTTTTTCATTCCTTTTCGAAGAGATAAGAAATTCATAACATGATTTGTTAATAACTCATTCGGAAGAAATATTGAGTTTAAAAGAAATCTGAGCCCGATACACTTATCTTTTGGACCCAATGTATTTTCCGTATGAAGTCACAAACTGTGTACTTGATACTCGTTTGCTTTCACTTTGGGGCTGTTGTTTTTTTTTGTTTTTTTCGTTTTTCTGAGGTGAGGCAAGGACAGATTTAACCGTCGTTCCATGCAATCGTAATGTGTTGTAAGGATGTCTTTTACCCTTTCGGGACGTAATGTGTTGTTATGTATCCAAGTTATTACTACACATTTACAGATCGGGCGCTGCAAAAACACATTATACTGGTCCTCAAAGACAGCCATGTTAAAAATGTGGTGTCAAAACCGTCTGGCGACAATGTGAAGGCTGTGATTTAAGGCTAGCAACATAGTGTAGCAATGGATTTGTTTCAATTGTAAAATGTCGTCAAAATGGTTTATAAGAAAGTTAAGCAACAATAAATTCACTAAAACGCAAAATTGTACAAAGTAATATTCGACATCGTCTTTTGAACTTATGAATTTAAATCTAAATTTAAAACCTCGAAAATTTGATATTTGAATTTTAAGATATTTAATTAAGCGGGTAATATGCGTTTTAAGAAATCAAAAAAAAAAAGAAACTAATAAACTCTGTTATATGAATGTTTTGATTGAGTCGAAAACAGGTGAAATATTTAAATCACATTAAAATGTAGGTAAATTAAGGAATCAAAATGGATATTTCACTGATGCTTCACACCTTATCTGTTCTGGGATGTTTCAGTTATATAGCAAATTATTTAAATTTTGCTTCTAAAAAGCATTTGCACCGGTTTTTGAAATTATGTTAATCTCACATCTTATCTTATCTCACAACATAACAAATGCCTTCACCATTTGCATCAACATCTCTTATTGGCTAAATTCTTGTGGAAAATGTCCCTCGTGATATAATTATATTGAGTTATAAATAATATATTTTTAATATATATTTCAAAGCCTTTGTCACTTGTAACTACATCTCTAATTGGCTCAGCGGTGTAATTTTAAATTCTTGCGAAAAAGTTTCACATTTGTAATTTTATATGATCAAATTTCATAGATTGAGCTATTCACTATAAATCGTTTCGCGGTTTATTTAAAGTGATCTGTGGTCTGTCTCCATAACATACACAATTACTCAAGTTAATCCTCGAGTGATAGTGAAGTGATTTAATGACGCGGAATTATAGTTCCAGTACAATTATGGAAATCGTACTGTTCTAATTATTCTGGATTATCCGCCCCATTTGGAAATGCATAACTAATAAAAGTGTTGGGAAAAAATTCGTGGGCGATGAAAGACTTAATGACATCTCCGAATTCTATAATCAAGTACTGGCAAAAATACCCTAATGGTCAAAATATAAATTGAATTGAATAACGAGATCTATTTCAAACATATATATGTACAAAATAACATTGAACATTGAGAATCAAGGCATTTCCTTTCTTATGGTTCTGTAAAGATGCACACGGTTCGGATAAATTGGATATTTTTTCTATCATTTAAATGTTCTATAATATTGGTTAAATAAAGTGCCCAATAAACTTGATGATTTTCGGTTCATACAATGTACATACGTCATGTTACAAGAGTTAAAATCAAAAAGCGTTCATGATAACAAACCAAGTCATGAATCATGTTTTCAGAACATTTTGTAATACACATAGTTGGATATTGAGGTCAAGATGCTGAAGGTTACCTTATGCAAATTAACGTGCATGTACGTCTTCGTTAAACAATATGTGAATCAACAAATACCATATATTATTTTGTATATATTTATTTACTCACATCAGGCTGGTTTCTCCATTCATATCATGGCGAAATAGGCTAACCGGATTAGGCGGAAATGGAACCTGTTGTATTATGGCTCTTGTCGAAGAATGTCAATGTCCTTTCCAGGTCAGCGGACTAGAAACACAGCTGAAAGTGACACTATTGGGTCAGCAAATGTTGAATAATACAGAATAATTGATTTCCGCCGGAGACAGCAGATGATATAGTTTGTTTTAAATAGTTTATATAATCGGTTGTTTTTGTCAGAATAGTTTTTACTTGTTGCAGGATTTTTAATGAACATTTTTGCAAGTAGTTTTTGAAATGCTTGGTTGTGTGTTTGTGTGTTTTTTTAATTTCCGTTAAAGCTAGTGAAATGTTTTTAAAGAAAAGCTAATATGAAAATTTCAAGACTTAATTTTCTATCTCTCAAGTTCCCAGCTGATTCATGAGAAAATTTCGCGTAGCGAGATTTATTTGTCTTTTTAAAAGGAAAAATAGATAGTTAATCGTTTAAGTGCAATATACTTAGACAATTAAACGCATTTCCACGACATTTCCAACCACATGTCTTCGGAAAATCATTTGGTGTTGTTTACTTAAAAAAAAAAATTTGGTACCATACTTATCATTTTGTAAATATATAGATAGATGGAGTCTGATATTCCGTACTGAAAAATCTCGCTGTTGCCTTTGAAAGAAGAAACGTTGTTTTTATGATTTATCGTTTTGTTTCGTAAGCACATTCTTCACATGTACCGTTTGATTGCTGTTCGATTATCAAAGAAAGTTGGCTTCAAAAGGAAAAGTATTAATGCTCTGAGATAACTCCCCCACTGAGAGCCCAATTCGTATCAAGTGAACGAGTGATGTCGCCAACTGTTTGACATATTGCTCTGTCTATGACTTCACAATATTTCCACGTGCATGATAGTGTTACCTTTAATATTGCTCTTTCAGGGCATAGTTAACATAGCGTAACAGTATCGACAACAGAATCATAAGTCTGATAAGAAATCGAAAAATTTCTGAGAAAATGTGAATACAATGTATTGCTAATTTGATATAAGACAAAACAGTCATTCGCTCCGTCACAACAGGAATAGGCTCATTTTAAGAGAGAAAATCAGTCCTGACTGTGTGGTATGTGTTGGTTGGTGTCTTCAACAGCATGCTTCAGTGATATTGCACTATAAAAAGGGCAACAGTTCCACTGTACAAGAAGACACAGCACGAATACACCGCAGTCTCCCAAAACACGCACCACGCACTTCACACACGTAGGACACCACACACACACGGGAGGCCGTCTTTACATGCCATTGGCTGTTGATAGGACGTAAATATAATATAGCAAACCAAGCCTTGTAATTACTCTTTTAGTTCTCTACTCTCCGCAAGGTGGCGCTCAACCCACTGAAGGGTACACGAGAGAGGTAACTTAGGCGGGAACTAGTCTAATGTAATTGTAAAAAATAGCAGGTGAATATTCGACAATGTATTTCATAGAAATCTCCGTGACACCGTAAATAGGTCACATTTTCAGGATAACAAAATAATGCCGTGATAACACGAACAGAGAACTAAGAAATATCATCTTCATGACTATACTCAAACAAAAACAAACCCGTGACAGGTTTTGTTTCATTCTAAAAAAACTCCTGAATACGTAATTGAATGTAGGTGTAAACTAGCTTTATAGTACCCTAATGATCTATAAATAAAACAGAAAGACGTTCGTACGATATGTTTTATTATCATACTTCTAACCCTCGAACCGGGTGCGTTCGTAACAAAAATTTTACATTTCTGTTGCCGTCTGCGAAATTATCATTTTATGACATAAGTGACGATGACGCGCTCAAGTCTGTGAATTGTAGAACAGTTATTATGACTTTGTTGAAAAAAGTAAGCGTCAAGAGGTTTCATTAGTTTAGACAAGTGAAGAGGAAGTAAATGGTCTCTGACAACCATGAATTGGAATTAATGTTTAATAGCTTCCTTCAAACAATTGGCTGACGGACATATATCAATTCCGTCAAATTGATATTAGACACAAGGTGTCCATTTAGTTTTATATATGAGCTTTGTGTGGGTGAATATCGAAAGGTCTCGAGGAAGCGAATGCAGCAATTCAAGCTCTTACATTTTGAAAAGAAAATATCATGAAAGTTGTGTTTGATGTATCGACTGATATTACATAACAAATAGGATAAAATGCCCTTTGCATCTGGAACTGGAAATGAATAATTATGTTTAATTACATGTGTTTCAAAACCATATCTTTTACAGGGAATGTTCCCAAAATTAATTGTGAAACATACTTCAATTTTTTATGAAGAAAAAAAAATAACATCAAAGTTGAACAGGACATAATGAACCACATGAAACTAGCACTGATAATGCATTGTCCTGTGTATTCAATAACATAATAATTATCTAAATTTCTTGATAAGAGTACTTTATACAAATCTACCAAATGCTAAATGCGCGAATAATTTAGCTTCATTTTGAGGACGACTTCAATGTTTACCTCTGACAATCAGTAAGGGAGTAAGACGTTTCTCCGACGTCAGCATAATCAAAAAGAGGGGGTATTCTGATCGAAGTCCTTGGCAGTACCTATGTTTGGATTTTCACAATGAGACACAAGAATAATATACCACAGCCTCCGCACATTAAGTGGAGAGCATTAGTGTTTGATACGAAATTAATAAAGGGATAGATTTGTCTGTTTTGTCGTTTGTGAAGTTCCGGACGCTAATGTTTTAGCGTGAAAATTCGTGTATGTATTAACCTATGTTGCAAAATGTTAACAGCTGTATTTATCGCTAAATTAATAACATAGTGTAATATTTACTCGTGCTAATCGCTAAATTTATAACATAGTGAAATATTAACTCGTGCTTATCGCTAAATTAATAACATAGTACAATATTTACTCGTGCTAATCGCTAAATTAATAACATAGTGAAATATTTACTCGTGCTAATCGCTAAATTAATAACATAGTGAAATATTTACTCGTGCTAATCGCTAAATTAATAACATATTGAAATGTTAACTCGTGGTAATCGCTAAATTAATAACATAGTGAAATATTAACTCGTGCTTATCGCTAAATTAAACCGTCGCGAAAATATCCCCGTTTACAGTACTTGACACTACCCAAAATGTTTTATTAAGCTTTTTTAATATACTGCAACTCCTGGTTATACACATTTTATTTCAGTATCCACCGTTAATCATTACTATTGTTAAAAAGTTTCGCCTATGTAGTAAAATTGTGGTTTGGTCATGACTTCGGTGATATGTCATTGTCCATTCCGTTTTTGCACGTCTAGGGATTCGTGATAAGCTTAGTGTGTGTATCTCACCGATAAAAGCGCATCTCTTCTGAAGTGTTATCTTTTCCATCAATATATTGGTTTTGCATATATTGAATCATTCACAGTGGTAAAGGTTAGCAGCACGAGATAGCTGTCTGAGTGACAAATTAAGTTATATAAACAATCATATCTTGGAGCTACTTTCGTCGTCTCGATCGTCTGCCATTGAAAGAAATCTTATCATAGAAGTATATCATACTGTGTAACTTAAAAACTATACCACTACAATATAAAAGTTATAATTGCTTAAAAACTTAAGAAGATATTTTGCTTTAATCGGGAGTTTTTGGGGTTTTTTTTATCATTATTATTATTATTTGTTTATTTATTTATGTATACGTTTTTGTATCAAATCGACAGCAATAGTTTAAGATTGCAGCACACATGTGAATTTTTCCGTTTTCGACTATATTTGATAAAGGAAAGTACATTTTCAATAAAGAATATAATTGGCTTACACTTTTCGAAAGCGAAATTTACGTTCATGGCAATCATGTTTAAACACTAAGATACTGAAAACCAACATTCAATCACGGTTATTAAATTTGACAAATTCCAATTCAGAACAAGTTCGTGAAGATAACCATTCGCGGATTAAAAGTTGAACGGAATTTTCTATCGATATTACTAGTGATATTTATACTTTCAAGAATTTAGTTGAACCGCGAAATTCGCGGAAGTAAATCGTACGCGACATATCGTTGATTCACAATATGCCCCAGGTTTGAACACATAATGTAACCCGATGTTGTTGTTCTTTTTTTTGTGCGATTATATTTTGTGTACATGGATTGGGTGAAAATAAATCGTCACTGAAACGTCTTTATCACAGCTTCATTTGAACCATAAATTCTTAATCGTGAAATTAAATTACCGTGAAAATAAGTTTGTCAACAATATAAATTTTCAAACAATCGTTCACAAGATGGAGAAAATGTCTAATTTAAACATTACACATGTTTCTTCTCTTACAAATTTCCGGCCTCTTGGCCATCCGCATAACTGTTTTATATTCCAGGTAAAAATGAATCTGAGGATAGCCATGATACCGAGCATTTGTAAAAGAAGATCAATTTGTACTGTTTAAATTTGGTTTATCGACTTTGTATGTATGTACAATTCTCTAGTCACCTATACCTTTTGTCAATACCTGGTAACTATACCACTTATCTTCGCACTAAAAGGTGACGGACTGCTAGTGGTACAGCTTAGTATTAAACATCCTAACGACTTACAAAGATCTAATATACGCTTACAATAATAGGCCTAGTTATCGTTTATCAGAAGAAATTTGCCATAAATTGACATCACTTAGTGTCATTTGCTTTTTTACTTCTTCATGAAGGTAATTGCACAGCTTACAGTCATTATATATTGATTTTCATAAACGTAATAACCTAGCTTAAAATAAGAAAGGAGTGAAACATAAGAACGGGAAATTTGAAAGGTTGCATTTCTTATAAAACGTTGTCTGATCGGGAAATTATTGAAATGGAAAAAAAAAGCAATATCTGGTTATGTCTACCACAGATTTGTGCCAATGACCTCTAGCTATGGTCAGTGTCAGGAAGTACAGATCGAGAAAGACATCAGATAGTACCGCAGAACAGAAAGCTTTAGACGGAGTTCAGGAATGAAAAATGTGTTAAACGTCAGTAACGAGCATTATATGTACGTGTAAGGTATAAAATGGTGTTATCTAATGGGTTCATATATCATGCCCCATGCCAAATTTCTTTAAAAGGAAGATATGAAATCGATGATTTAACAACGCAATACATTTTAATAAGAGGCTAAATAATCTAGATTGAAAAAGAATAGTTCCAAAGTGCAAATTCCGTTTACACAAATAATTTTATATTATAATTTTGCCGAGCTTAGATGTCAAGCTTAAAAATTTGAATGTAAAAGAAGACTGATATAGGTCAAGGATATTCAAAAGAAAAAAAAACGACGTATTTGTCTTCATTTGTCTGACGCAATTAAAAGGCTCACTACCTCTCCGAAACGTTTTTAGCTTACCGTTAATACTACACTTATTATCTCCTTCAGAACAAGTTGATTAAAATAAATTAAACGTTAATTTTCATAACGCGGGTCGTCTTATGTTTCCCGCCGTCGTCCTAAATACCGCGCGTTAATTGACTCTCACTGTGCCAGACGGCAAAACAGTAAAATTAATCGTCACTGTTAAAATAAATTACGCAGGGAATTTTGCAATTGTTTGGTGTTGTAACCTTATCTTAGACCATCGATATATATTTTCTAATGTTATTGTTGTTTTAAGAAACTTTTATTTTTTGTTTCGGAAAGGAAATGGGCCTTTAAAGATGCTCCACTTACTTCATAATTTGTTGAAATGATTAATTTTCAATAAGAAGAGATACATTTATTATGTGATCACACTATTCATTAATTTTTAATGTAAATGACAAAAATATGCTCATTAAAGTACTGTTTCTAAGACACCGTTTACTTTAGATCTTCTTATGCTTTGTGTAACCTTTGAATATGAAAATCCAATAATGCGTTAAACCATTTTGACGCATTTTAGTCCACAATTATTCCTTTGACTTCATTGATTGACCGAGATAAATACATTTATAGGATGCACGGTGAAGTATTAGATCTGACCCACTAACACCGCTCTAGGACAGTCTATAATTATCACCTTGTGCGGTTCGTTAACATCATATAACACTCAACCCTTTCATATGTAAGGAAATTGTCATGGAAATAAACTCCCCCACTCTACATTGGACTGCTCCTACTTATTTCTGGTTCGTTTGAAGCGAAAAATTTCACTGTACAACAATTGATACATATACGCTCATCCGATATCCTGTATTTACACAGAAAAGTGATTGTTACGGTTTCATGAATTAACTTCAACGCTGCTTTGGAAAATTCAGGTTCGTTTGCAATACGGTAAAGATGAATTGCCAAGTTATTCTAGATTAGAATAATTGTCCATTCAAGCTTTTTCTTGTTCACCTAAAGGATGTAGCGCTCAGGTAAAAACACACCTGAAGCTGAATGTTAGTCCATATTGATAAATTCTATTTTTGGGCTAATCTAAGCCAAGATGTAAATGCCAACTCTATTAAACATCTTAAAAATAGCTACTAGAAAGTAATTTGCAACACTAATGATCTTTTGCATGCGTTGATTAATTTACAATATTGAATTGCATTGAGATATTGATTTGCCCGAATGAAGACTTTATCAATGCCTTATTTCTCCTAGGTTTGTGCAAAAACCATAGGTAAGCCTATTGCCCATAGTGTGCATATCTACCTATTAGTAAATCAATAAGAAAATAGTTTTGCATTGAATCGAAATATCATTTGTTTTTGTTCTCAATGTTTTAATGATATCTGGATTATGATTTATATGGTTGCTTAATTCTTCGGGGAGTTTTTTTTTTTTTTTTTTTTTTTTTTTTTTCTACAATACTTTTATGTGAAACCAAATATTCGCTCATTTTTCTATTTCTAACAACAATATGCTATACATTTTATCTTTATTGTGGTGCTATCTTATTCGCGGATATTTAAGTTCACGTTATTCAATTTTATCGCGAATATTAGTTAAATTTAACCCATGGGAATAAAAAAAACTAATGTTAACCAACTTATTTTTACGTGTGATAAAATGTCGCGTCGTGGGCAAGATACAGCTGAACACATATTTTTTTCACTTTTTTTCAAGGGCAATTTTACAGCTTACACTCGTTTTAATAATGCAGAACCGTATGCCTAAATCGTGAAATTTAATCACCGCTAATATAACTAGACGTGTAACCGCGAAATGGAGTCTTCGCGAAGAAAATACATTGGTTTACATTTGTCTTCGAGTTGTCGTATTCTGTGTTTTCTAACGGCAGCTGACTCTAGGTTAGATCGAAACTTTTTGTCTATCTAGTGTTATATGAGAACCTAGACTTTAATTACAGAACACAGTAGCTAACTTATTCTGTTTTGATAATACATTACAAAACTTTAACAAATTTTAACACTGTGGTCTATGTAAAATTATTTAGTTGGTTGTTCTCTTTTACACATACCGGTGACGTAAATCGACGTACTTCGTACTCCATCCTCTACTCTCCATGAGCTACTATCACTGACGTAATATCCATCCCTGGGGTATGCTATAGCAAAATCGAAGCCTATATGTATGAAAACAGATACGAAGTTGGATTCGGTCTCTGATGCACATCAATTCATCAAAAGAATCGAATGAAGGTTCATTAAATGGCTTTGAAGTTGAGCGTCGCTCTCTACAATCTCCAAAGGAAGTATCCACATGCGATTAGTTAGGTGGGTTTTTTTCTCCTGAACTGTCTTTAGTTTTGCTATGATTTATTTCAGATGCGGATATTTCAACAGTGATAGTAACCCCTGAAGTATCAAAGATGTTATTCATACAAGTAGCGTATGGAACAGATTTATCGGTAGCAAACGACATTAGCTAGGATTCGAACAAATGAAATGGTAACGTTGAATAAGGAAAATGTCATTTTTTTAGTGCCAGATTACGTGATTTAATGAAGGGATTTAAACATACAATATCAACACGCATGTTGAGTCTATCAGTGAATGCCAACTAGACCACAGTGATTGATGAATACTGAAATTATGCGTGGCGAGGTTAAAGTTAGTAACCATATAAAAACTATCAAAGTTTTTGTGAATAGAATAATGTCAAATTTATTTCCACGGTGTTTCTGACAGCTTGCAATAATATCTAGATCTTCCACCACTCCCAAGACAAAGTTGATATTATTATGCCTCGCGACAACAACCGTCACACGCGATAGGATATGAGGGACTTTTACGTCCTGAAAACGTTGATATATTAAGTTAGTTTTACTATTATATTGTGTGAACTTGCCCCCAAAGTATATCCCAAGAGTACAGACGACCTTGCCCTGTATACCGAAAATATAATAAAAATTTATTTCATTATATCATTTTATCACATTTGGGGTCATTGGCCTATAAACTGTCTGACGTTTATGCCTTTTAGATCAAGACCATTATTCCGCGGTAGGAAACGGAAGTTGGGAGTTTCACAAATGGGTTTAGACCGGATCGGGATGTATATTAGTGTTGGACTGGATTTCCAACCACGCGTTCGCCTTTGCATAATTACGTTATGTCCATCCCATAATATAAAACGTCTTTATTAAGGATTGCCCACCAATAGATACGTCATTGGTGGTCATGGAAGTAAGTAATACTCGTAAACCGGGCCACTTTATCCCCACATGACGTTTCAGTGCGAAGTATAGGGATAAGCCTTACGTATGAATGTAACCACATAATGTGTTCGTCTTCATTTCTATATCAGTAATCATATGTTGTTGCGCAATGTCATATCATTATTGTATTTACATGTTTTAACTTTCTGCTTGTATAACATTATTTCGTAATCACAAGGGATCAGAAACCGGTGGAACTGTTATAATGGTAAAAGAAAGCTTACAAAAAGTCCCTGAGCTAATGACATTATTACTGAATCATCTAAATGCTCGGAAATATCACATTAGTTCACACGTGTTCCAGTTCAAACACAATATGACAGCTTACCATTAAATAGTAATAACCAATCAATTCAATTCAATTCAATTCAAACCAAAATATTTTATTGAGTAACAATTTTATTGAGTAACACAAAATGCCTTTATGGTAATTACTTTCTTTAATCATGTTAATGTTTACTTCAATTTATCAACTCGTGTTAGCATTTGTACCGCGTGATGTCGACGTTAACTGAAGTTGGTCATTTGGAACCTGACAGCTAGTCTTTAAATAAAAGTCTCTCTGAAACAAGGCTTTATTGGAATTTTTTACCTTACTAGATTTAATGTCGTCGTCTGATAAAAGAATCAATAATCCGTTTTTTTATCATTTTCCACAAATCTTTTCAAGAATTCGCATTGCAAGCAAGATAACCCAAAATTATTTCTTTTGATAAGTGATTGATATGAGGGTGTCTATTTATCCCTTGATGGCTCTAACTTGTTAATTTTCTTTATAAATACACTGAAGTTTGATGGTACGGTGTGATTTGATATCAAGATCTGCTTTCAGATTATATCAAGTTATAAGTGGGGAAAGTGGATGGTGACATCTGCAAATTTTCCTATTTCAACTAATCTAAAATGATAGTTCTCTAAAGTTTTGCCATGAGATTGATGCATTACATCAGTAAATAATTAAAGATGCTCCACCGCCGACAGAGCATAAACGGTACCCATTATTTGAAAAATAACTGATTACAATCGTGTTTATTTTTGTCTAACTAACACAAACAATAATTTAAAATAATTCGTTTTGCTTTTGATGCATGCACAATTAGTACTTCATTCCATATAGAGCATAGTGCCATGGATTTTTTTCGGAACGCAATTAATTATTGAATCTTGAATTAAAATAAGAAGCTCAAGCTTTTAAATGATGGTATTGGTGTAAAGTAAGTAACTTTTGTAATTGCAGAAAAATATTAGTTCGTCCCGTTTTTAATAGAGAAAATATATTCGTCGGCGGAGGAGCATTCTTTGAATTACCAATTAGTCATGAGAAACCATTTAAAGGTAGGTCACAGTGACCTTCTTTTTAACTGTTATTTTATCATGTTAAGACAGTTAGATTCTACTATCTTAGTATATGGTTTTAGATATACTTTATATCGAGTCGTAATATACGCAAGTATTATAAACGTTATCCATGTTATGATAAAGATCTGTTTTGCAGAACTAATGGAGAAAATATGTTTGCAGTAAAGGTGAGGGAGAGAATGGTGAAGTACAACTCATAACGTCAATAAAAGAACATCGTTATCAAGGTTTATCATCATTTCAGATATTAAACACGCAGATAGCATGGTATCTGTTTTCTTTATTCTCTTAGTATATAGGGCGCTATAATAATTGTACCTGCTCCCCAATTGCATGATCCTAAAAGGCAACTAAATTTCAAATCTTGTCTTTTCTCTTTTTCTCACTGATTTTCTTCTTTTCCCTTGACACTGTCTCGGTTTTAACTTCTAGCTGAGCATTTGTACGTGTGAAGAATGTTCAGGATTCTGTCCCCTTACCGAGATACATTATAGTCTATAAACGTAGTAGTTTGTGATACACTGTAGCGCTCAGCATGAAAGGAATGAACGATTAGTTTGCTTTTTGTGATCGGACCCATTGTGCTGTTTGATGTCTTTAGTGGTATATTTCAGTGAGATAGCACCATAAAAAGAGAAAAGTTCCATTATTACAAGGAGATGCAGAACAAAACTTTCAAAACGTACAGACATTCACACCGACAACACACCGTATACAGAGTAATCCGTTAACAAATACCAACCATATAAAGTAACCCCAATATATTAATAAACATTTGATATACATTCCCAATGGTATATTTGTCCACTGTTTTGCCATACTTTAGTACAATACAATAAGATGCAAAACATGTTTGTATAAGCAGGGAGTAGATTGAACAAACTGGTCGAAACAGCAATGCCCTCTGTGACAATTACAGTGATTTGTCATGTTCTATAACTGCTTGCATGCAAATCTTTTTCTGAGAACTTATATAAGCTTCTTACTTATTCATATCCGCAGCTCTGTGACCGTTTCAGGGATTTTTCTTCTTAATTATTTGAGCTTGTTTGTACGAGATGACCTGCTGAAAACCGATAACACGAGAACAATAAGTAGAGTGGTCGTTTGTTTTCCATGACATGTAATAATTGTATAATTATGTCCACGGAGACTGAAATACAAATAACCTGTCAGCAAAACACTGGAGAACGTAAACGTGTCCGTTTTAGTCCCGGATATAGACTGATGAGATAGCAGATCGTAATATTGTCATTTACTGTCCCTATACAATACTGGATCCATCTTGACGGTGATTTACTATTGAAAATGGACACACAACTTATCATTATGATGTTACTGGTGGGAGTTTCTTTGCTCTACCTTGGAACTACGTTTGTCGACGGTGAGTATAATTACTTCTGTGAAATTCATATCATAAATTCGCTTTTTGAGCTATTTTGATCATTTAAGGAATATGTAACTCGCATAGTGTCAACTTGAAACTGGATATCTGCAAAATCGGTGATGTTGTAGGAAGCAGCTTCATTTTGTAATAGCATGTATCGCAAGCAAAAGTATTCTGTATTTACATATTACAGAGTTATCTGTCCTTGCGGGTATGTATTGATTATGTGTCATGTATTTGCGAGCGTAACGTAATACTCTTTTGAGGGAAAACGACGTGAATTGCGCTTTTGAAAAAAGGCCGCACTTGAAAGTAAGCTATGGATTCCTTCCAAGGAAATTATCTAAAAACTTTTTTCTGACGTAGTTCAATAAATATTATCATAGCTTTTTGTAATGGTGATGTAATCTAAATAATTTGATACATGCATATGTATAAATAAATGCATGTTTGTATAAGCTATCAAATTTGTTCTTTATTTATTTCTTCGTTTTGTTTTGATTTGAATATTCAACACCGATGCAATGTTTCGAAGGTAAGCTGGTATCATAAGTAAGTCTGTCATACCTTATAGGATAAATAACTTCGATTTCCTACCAAAAAACGAATATAAACCGCGACTTATTAACGAGATTTTAGAGTATATTTTTACATATCTTATGTCTATATTTTATTTCAATAAGACGTGTTCCCATTGACAGAGGTGAATTGTTAGCTCATTCGATATTTACAAGCCTGTTTGATTTCGTACATACATTATGTTTTACCTACGTTGTTTGCTATTTTATGTTTGCATCAATGCTATTTTATTAGCTTCCTCAAACAGCGCTTTGACAAATATCCGATTTCTCTCTGACAACATTCATGACTACGTCCGAGTCGGAACGTTCTTCGAGCGTTCGCTGTAAAGTGATTAGTTCGATAAACTGTATAATAATGATTTCGAAATAGTTTTTGTAACTTTTTTCTCATGAACATCATATGGCCTCCTTCTCCCTCTCCTTCAAACAATCACCATCAACGTCATATCACCTCTAATATCTTAATGTTCTGTTCTTCAACTGCCCAAGACTATTAGTATCATTTGTTTTAATTGAATTAAGGATTAACTTGAATAGATAGATACGTTATGCTATGGATATATATATCAAAGCTTCGAGTATACTTTTAGCCGCTTTGCAATCTATGTGTGTTATAAATCCACAGTATCAAAAATGTCTTCAAACTGATTCTGGAAAATTTAAAATTTCTTGAGTGTCTCTTTTTTTCCATGAAAGCATTGCGCCCGTTGTTTCAGCCAATTAGAGACGGCGTTAAGTTATTAACAACGACTGCATTTTTTATCGTTATGAGGTGATAACATACTTGTTAAGGCCAATGAAAATGCTCGTTACAAAACTGATTGAATTGTTATAGAATAACGAGAATTTTATATCAACTATCGTCATGTTACACAGGTCAGAGGAATTGTAATTGTAAGCCTAGCTGTCTACCATTTCCACGGGAGTGGCGTAACGGTTACTGCAGTATCCTTGACACAAGCATCAGTCTCTGTTGCAATTTTAGGTAAGTAAACAAATATACTGACATGCATATCATTAGATTGCATAAAATATCGCCGAAAAAAACATATAGGCAATACATGATAAATCGTAACTGTAATTAGGTCAAGGCTTGAGACTGATCATCGTGAACCACAATCATCAGTTAGTAATAAACTCTTTAATACAATGACTTTTCAGTATAATGTTATTTCGATTGATCCCTGCAAGAAGTATTTACATCTTTGCATAATTTTTACATATCGTTTGTGATATTATAATCAGAACCACTGCAAACTATTTCATTTTCACGAGATGCACATTGTCGAGATAACTTAAACGCGAATACAAATATTTTCGAAATAACTGTATAAAATTATTTTCATGTGAAGACAATAAAAGTGCATTAAATGAATTACTACACTGTGATATTATGTTCATGTATTTCATGACGTTAATTGAAACATGTTACACAATAAATAACATGTATTCTATTCTGTCGACATGCATGTGGTATTTAAACAGGAAAACAATTACCATATACATGTATGATGCTTTTTAATTGACAATCTGTTAATAATGTTATTTTCTATTTACAGGTTTCGTGGATAGCGTCCTGAGAAAAAGATTAATTACTCAAAAAGAACAATATTCCAGTAAACACGTCCTTTTTTACATACGTATCATAATTAATATAAACATAACACAATAATTATACACCTAGTATACAAGTATAATACACATAGTATACTGTAAACCAATTAGTTTCACGTACATTTCACTTTACGTAATTATCAACAGAAATATAGATTAAATTCGACGTATTTGTAGATTTAGTCGAAATTAACTAATTTATCAAAGAATATTTATGATGATTTCTTAATAACTTTGGTACAGCAGTTGTTGAAAGTTAATACCTGTAAACATGCCTTCATTTTAAACTGGTCGCAATAGAAGTTACGATTATTGCCGAACGGAAGTCGGAAAGTTCATGACCCGTTCTCGGAAGATTTCGGACAGATGTTACGTAGTTACGTCACATGACGTTCTCGACAAAACTTCGACTAAATGGGACCCATCTAGCGATGTTCAATATTTAATTGATTTTTTATCAAAAGTTTCCGTATCATTATCGCTCATCTTGGCTTCGATTTAGCCCTGCATGTCTCTGCATGATTTACCACAGGATACGGATATTGGAACTTGAAATTTCGCGGATCATTAGAAATCGCAAAAATTAATCTCAAGAAAAAGTACAGTAAAACCAAAGTGGGGCGAAATGGCGAAAAAGAAATCGCAGTATACAAAACGCTAAAGTACCTTGGTTTACCTTAATATCATACCGGAATGTATCGTAGTATTTTAGTTTATACAGTATTGTATTCAATAATGATAAAGTACAACATACACGTTATGAGAGGTTGGATTCAGAAACAAGTACAATGAATTGATGAAATATGTCCATTCAGTTACTATAATCAATGTTGTAAAATATCATGTCGATGAGATAAAAATAACAATAATTTAACTGCGATGGGATTTTTTTTTTAATTTACCATGATCTGCATCTTACCATTACAATATCAACAATAAAATATCAAACAAAAAGACCTGTTTGTTAGTGTGCTTTGTTTCTTTTTCTTTTATTTTTATGATGGTTATCTATATCTAAGTTTAATGCATAATGCATACCGTATCTGTTTCACTTTATGGTAGGAAGACACACTTGTTCATGCAGGAAACTGAAACTTGACAGCGTTTTTTATTGGTATGTGTGAAACGTGATATCATTAGAATTCAAAAGAAATAAAACGAGGAAGGGGTAAAACATCAATGGGAAGATGGACGTTACAGTGCGTCTGTCAAATGTTTCTAAAGGTTTAACAAATATCATTGCTGGAGTCCGTTATTGGAAAATGTAACTACGTGCTGATACCCTCGTTTGCCTTTCTTACAGAAAGGAAGTGGCACAAAAGAAATGTTTATCTAATGCTTAGGACCCGTGGGTCAGGGGGCTGGTTTGGTAAAATGTTGAAAAATAATACAAATTCATGGAACCTTCGTCAGGAGCAGATGTCCAATCGTCTGGTTCATATATCGTATACTCCAAGGTATTCCATTATTTTGTTCCGTCAGTAAAAATATCCATTAAACAAATATAAACATAATGTAGATTTATTCACACCATTGTTTTAGAAACACCATTGTTTCTAGAAAAAGAACACAGAGAATGGCAGCCAGAGCTACGAAACTGTTACCGTGATTGCGTTACAAGCTTATATCAAAGTCAAGCTAGTTACAATTGTAAATAGCATGTGACGCCAGCGGCACTACAATTGCATGTAAGAGGCCCGATATCGCAAAGAGTAAACAATACATCTCCCACTCAGATTCCGACATCAACATGTATCTCTCTAAACCATTTACCATTTCCAAACATGATACATGTATTTGATTCGATGTCTTTTTACAGCCAGAGTACTTCGTTTTAATGATGGGTTTTCCATATTTGTTTTGAATTCTGTCGACTTAAGAGACGATTTGTTGATTTAATAAATGGAAATTAAAGCGCACTAACATCAAATTAGTTATCAAATCAAAATCAAAGAAAGTAAAACAATGCTAATTTAATAAATTTCTTTATATGAAATGTTTGATAGTTCGCTATATTATGATTCAGTTTCGTTTGAAAAGTGTCACTCAAGTGAACGCCTAGTGTTGCAAAGAGGCTTTTAAATGTTTTTTCGCTTTTCTTTTATTAGAATGTACTTGGATTCCCAATAAGGCATCGAAAATGATGTCTGAGTAACAATAAATCCCAGTAATCCGTGTCATTGTATAAAACCCAATTAGGCCCTGGAGCAAAAGATAAAATATATCTGTACTGTATTGAAGTATATTTGTGTGGTAATGGCACAGATTACTCGACCCTCATAAAATACCCAATAGTGCGGTCTCCCGGAAGTGTTCACATACATACGAACATACGACTTTGTTAATCATAATTAAGAGGTCGATTGCACTGATATCAAACGTTAGTTGTTTCCGGCTCATTTACATCTTTGGGGCTTTTCGTCAACCTGATTTCCAAACATAGCCACATTCAATTTGTTCTGTCACTCTTACTGTAAATAACAAGTTTGTTTATGTCTCGGCTCTCCCAGCCGACGAGTGCGACGCAGTGAGACGATTATCTGCATGCCAATTTTTTTATAAAACCAGCAGATGAATTCCCAATATGACAATGGAACAACGCTCTTAAGAATATTTTACAAATTATTCCATAATCATCTTCTATTGTTGAAACAAAGGAATTACATTTATATAAGCCGTATTTTACAAAGATAAGCGGATTATATGTGTCTTTATAATGAATGCTATATTCGCCGATTTTCGGGATAGAGGATAAAGTTGACTGCAAAGTTGTTCAAGAAACCTTAGATTCAGATCAACAACTCAACATGTGCACAGTCTGCTGAAAAATAAAGATATTTATGACAATGAAAGGATAGATCAAATGGTCCAAAGTTCACAGTGTTACGATCGCCGTCTAGCTTCGAGCTAGAGAAGAGGCATTTTCATTCAGCTCAGTTGGAAGAGGGACGGACTGGTTAGTCTGAGTTGTGGGTTTGAGCTCGGCTACAGTAGATACCAATCGGGAACTTTGGTAATTTCCGTAAACGTGAATTTTATAGTTTATTCAAGGTTTATCTATTTCACTCTGACAGCCACCAGTATATTAAAAGAGTCACACATAGACTGTCGAACCTGCCTTAGCGACCAATCTGTATAAAGACCACCTGTGTACTAAGACCATTTTCTCAGGGTTCCTAATGGTCAATTTTATCACAATTTGTCATTTGTCTACAGACTACGGTACTTGGGAATAATGACCATTTTTCTTATTTTCCCTCCGGTGGTCTTTACTGGCAGTTTTGACATGTATACAGACATGATAGATACACTAAACATAGTGCACAGCTAACATACTATTATAATGAATATTTGTGAAAATCCAATAAGAATATTAAATAATAAATCAGACAGATTAAATGAGTACAGTTTGATACAAAGTCTTATTTGAAATCTAATTTACAATTGTACCTATTTTCTTACGAATCTGAAATTCTTGTTTGACATCCTAAACATCCCTTGCATTTTAACATTACTCGTGTAAGTAGAATGGTGTTTATACATATTCTGGACTAATTCACATTTTACTTTAGGATTTTTTACCACCAGCCCACGTTGAGGCGATGTTTGGCATAATTATATCTTTATCAGTCAGATAAGTACAACACATCATTAGAAACAACTGCTCTAATTGAATGATATATCCGTAACGCTAAACATAGTTACAATATCACCTTCTACCTATTTCATTTTCATTAAGAGTACTTGTTCATTTCGTGTATTACTTTCCCTATTTACGTGAACGTGCAGACGGTAATGATTTTATTTGATAAACAGCTGCACTAAATGTGTATTGCATGGGAACCAAAAATAAGGATTTTTGCATGTGTTAAGATTTTCATATGTGCCATATAGCTACCCGTTAAAAGCATGGCAAGGCAGAACAAACGCCACGAAATTGATGAAGTGATGTCAATGGGCCAATGACTACATATGCAATTCAGTCACGTGAAAACAGAGCAACAATCCTTAGCATGCGTGAAATGTTACTACTTTTTGTTTCGCCTCTGTGATGAAAGCTCTGGGTTCTTTCCTCTTATCGAGATCAACCATAGTCTATAAAAAGTTACATGTACTTTCTGCTTAGCACTTAGCATAAAGGAGTGGGACGACTGGTTTGTCCGTTGTCAGTATAATGTGACCGAGTGTGGTGTACTTATTCTGTGTCTATGGCAGCATGCTGCGGTGAGATAGCACTATAAAAATAAACACTATTGAAAAGAGTCACAACATCAACGTACTGCAGTCCCCCAAAAACACACACGTACTTCACTCACGGAACGCAAATACATGACCCTTAAGTGTCCCTTTCTGTTAATAGGATATTAATCTAATCAAATCAACCAGCCAAATAAACAAACTAGTTTTTGTAACCCTTTGATTAAAACATCTTTTCTTCATACTTGTAAAAAGCATCAATACTTTGTATCCCAAGAATGATGTGGGAAACCATACATAAAAAGCATCAATACTACTTGTATCCCAAGAATGATGTGGAACATCTTTTCTTCATACTTGTAAAAAGCATCAATACTACTTGTATCTCGAGAATGATGTGGAACCATACATAAAAGCATCAAGTGTGAGATCGAGAAACAAAGACATCAGTTATACATCTTCTGTCCTGTCATAAAATAAAAAAAAAATGAAAGATTTTAATATACCGTATTTATACTTACATTTCTGTATGGTGATATTTTAATGTAATAGTATACAACATATCTATTCAATTTACACAATGACAAAGCAAAACAAACAATTATTAAACGGTAAAGCAATGAAAGAATTTAAAGCATGTACCCCAAAATAACAATAATACAAAAAATAAAGCAAATGCATATATTGGGTAGTCAAACTCCGCCACAAAAACCATCAAGTGAAACTCACAGCTTCGATGAAAAGAGTAGTGGCATTACCAATCCACAACCATCAGATCAGATAATAAAACTAAAGGGAATCGATGCAAAACGAAAAAATTATCACTTGTCTTTTAGAACCAAAAGAGGAGAAACAACATCGGAATCGTATTGAAGGATCAGCAGCGGGTGACGTTCTCTGCATTCCTTAGTTATACCATTTGTCCGGCGTATTCAACAAGTTGGATTTCCATCATTGGGCATGCTTACAAGAAAAAAAAAAATAACGGAAATTGTTAGTAATACCTCGTGATTGATCTCATTACAATGAGGTATTTCAAAATGTCCATGTCATTTCCAGCAAGAGAACACATATCTACTTTTACGTCCAATATACAGATATATTAACATGCGGACGGAATGTTTGCAGATGGGTTCTTATGTCTTAAGATGCGAAAATGGCCTAGTGAAGTGCGAGATTACCTTGTCGTCTGGGATGTACAATGTTAAATAAAAACACCAGACTTGAAAAAAACCAAGGTGGGAATAAAAATTATATCAATTCAAAAATAGGTTTAAATATGTTTCAGAAATTCTCAGTTGAAATTGTCCAACATGTTCTTCTTTGCATTATCAACGATACCGTTGCCACTGCGCTTTCCTAGAAAATCTTGTGGTCGGGTGTCTGCTATGTGTTTTCCCTTTCTCAAGTTATTTTCGTTCACGAGATTACATACACACGGTATTTTCTTATTACGATGAAAACCAGGTTTAAAAATGTATGAAGGTTGTATAGACAGGCTATTCATCACATTAGACCATTTCCTACACAGAGTTAGCCGTTGTCTTTTAACTTCTATGTCATTTAATATTATCTGAATGTTATCTTTAAATCGATTAATCTTTGCTTTCAAATTGTTCTTCAATCGAGTCTCCCAAGATGGCATATTTCCAAAAATATCTTAATTTACTACATTTTTGTTTATGTGTTTCGAATACTCTTATCATCAAGTTGATCGAACGGCTTTTTGCTATGCCATACTTTGTGTGGGGATACCATGGCCCAGTATTCATCATATATTCTTTACACTTAATTTGACTCATTGTCATCATTGTGGAATATCATATGAGTGTTCCATTAAAATAATGGTGGTTTAATTAAGTTCTTCTTGTCAATCTCTCCAGTGTTCAGTTGTTTATTGATGGTTCCACAGCGTCCTGAGGGATAAACAGGTTCTCCCGTCTTTTGACCAATAATTTACGTGTTTATTCGTGTATTTGTATGACTAAATTGACACAAAAACAATATTCTCAATTTTGCTGGTTTTGGACGAGCCGATCAGTTGCAAATATTCATGAATGTAAAATTAATAAAAGTGTAAAGAAAAAAAATGTTTTGTAATATATCGTTATATGTGTTCTCAATATGTTTAATTTGTGTGTAAAAACAATGAATGTTTGTGTAATTTTTTAAATATTTATATGTAAAAATAAAAATTTTGTTCAATAATTTCTTTGTGTGTGTGAAAAATATATTTGTATGTAAAAATATATATTGATTGTGTGATTTTCACACACAAACATATAACAAACATCACATACCAAATATATTTTTTTTACACACAAACCATTTTTTCACACACAGATATCGAAAAAAATTACACACAAATATATTTTTCACACACACAAAGAAAAATTTTGTTCACACAAATATAAAACAAAATCACACACAAATACATGTATATATTTTTTTACACACAAACCATTTTTTTCACACACAAATATAAAAAAAGATACACACAAAATATTTTTTTCACACACACAAATTAAAAATAATGAACACATATAACGATATATAACAAACACATTCTTTTTGCACAAATGTTTTTACTTATTGAATTTTGCAACGTTCGGCACGCCATAGCTGTTGGTGCATGCGCAATCAGTACTTCATTCTATATAGGATATAGGATGCAATTTTTTTTTTTATATACATTTTTAAGTCGAAGTAAAATGATAATCTTAAACTCTTCAATGATGGTAATGTTGTAAAGTAAGTAACTTTTGCAACTGAAGAAAAATACTAAATCGTCTGCCCCTGTTTTTTTGATAGTGAAAAAAATACCATTTGTCAGCAGTGGAGCATCTTTAAGAGATATAGTTAGTCTAGTAATGAAATGATTGTATAATCAAATCATTAAAAATGTAGTTAAACTGTAAAGCATAATACTTCCAATGGTGTTCTCTTTCATGGTCCAGATATTTGAACTAAGGTACACAGGTTCGTGCTTAGTCATAAAGAAAGCATCACGTGATCCAGTGAGGCAGTCATACGTTCATTTGGTTTGCTAAATGTCGAATGTGATAAGCTTACCATAAGCTATAGAAAATTTGCCGTCGTTGATTTAAAAGACGCTTTCACTCCCAGTGCACACAACACACAATTACATTCCCGTTGCACTCCTGTTAATTTTCTATGATTGATTGATCGTGATCTAAAGCAGGTACAGTACATTTATCTTAATCTCCGTATATGCTTTCATAATATAACAGAAAACATTATTTTGGATTGTAATTTGAGAATATCGATCATTTTGGATTGTATTTTGAGAATTTCATTTTGGTTGTATTCTGAGAATTTCATTTTGTATTATATTTTGAGAATGTCATTTGAGATTGTATTTTATTCTTAGAATGAACTTTCATGTTACGTTAATGAGCGTTTGTCAAACTGGAGTATGTTTTGTGACAAATCAATGTCTTTCATAAGTTTTGTGTTTCATAAGTTCCTAAGATCATAGTAACCAAAGTATACATATGTCCTTGCTTAGAGATTATATATCTTTTGTATTAAGTGCCTGGTGATTTGCTTTCAGGGAGGTATTATTTCCAGCTACGATATTGACGCCTAATGGAGTGCTGACCTTTGTTTTATCTAATAACAAAATCAATATATAAATTTGTCTTGTTTTCATTCTGATCGGTACTGGTCGAGTTGAAACGAAGGGAAGTAACTCTGACAGGTCAGAATGTCTGTATTAGGACTATATTATTAAAGTGTTGTGAGGTTGGTTTTTTTTGGGTTTTTTTTTATCTGTTTTTTTTTTTTTTTTATTACTGTTGTTGTTGTTGTTTTGGTTTTTTTTTTTTTTTTTTCTTTTTTTTTTTGCATTGCTTTATTGTTCTATTGTTATTACGGTTGGAAATGAAGATCTATCAAACAATATGCAAATTTATTTAACAACAGGTAAGACTAGACAGAAAACAATACATAAGTAGAAAATTTGCCAATATGAAGATTTTCTACACTATATTGACTCAATTCGAGCATAAAACTAGATTTATCAGCCAATCAGAGGCGACGTTACAAACGTAGATATGTTGTAAGTGATTGGTCATTGTAAGAAATGTTGACTTATGTACAGGAAAGGCATCCCATACTATCAGACCATATTGTACTTTAAATTACAGTTGTGCCCGGAAATTCTCCGCGTCCGGTAAGTCTGCGCATGTGTAAACGACCCCATTTCCTGCTGTCAAGAAAATAGCAGACGTTCGGTAAAATTCGTATCACGGCAAAACATTGTCATAAATTCATCAAAGTTCGTGTTGAAATGCTTGTAATTGTTATAATCGGTTAGATCAAATTATGAAATGTGTTGTTACACTACAGATACTTGATTTTCATCCCTAGTTCAACAGTTGTTATATTTATATTCAAAACAAAACATTTTGAAATCAGCACACGACATCGATAAACCAATAAAATATGTTTTGGCCTCTATACCAAGTGAAATCTCCCCGCAAATGACTATATGCACATGCGCAGACTTACCGGACATGTCAACATCCGCAGAGACATGGGGTAGCCACATTTTACGCCTTGTAAACCAGATGCATTTACTATATTTGCGCGAAAATAAAATGACAGAAACAGCAACGAAAGTCTTAGGTGCGCAAACTTACCGGCCTGCACTGTATACAATAGATATTACAGACAAAAATACGACAACGAACACACGAGAAAAGAAGATTTAAACAAATAATTTAATAAAATCATCATAATCGTTTATCTTAATCGCAAGGATCTGTCTTGATTTTCCTAAGATAACTAACAAAATTAAATATCATGAACATGATCACACTCACAAAGACAGCACTCCTGGGACAACAATAGCACTGCATTAGCACCTTTGTTCAACTTGAAAGACTATATACAGAATTAAGTACACACACTTTAGTTATATCCGTCTTGACTCCTTTCGAAGCATTATACATATACAGTACACGTACTTTGCATTTCACTTTTGTCGTAAAAATGTGTCCACTCTCTTCTCAACCTCGTATAAGCGGCCAGCTCACGCATGAACGGTTTTATATCAGAATCTTCGTTCATGGAATGCCGTCGTAGACATAAAGATTTTTTCCCTGAGTGTTTAATCTCACATATGAAGTCTCTTTCATCTTGATAATACTTTGCAAAATTTTGAATTCAATAAAATGTTGTTAAAGTATCAGATTTCAAACAAATAGTAATAGACATGTGATGTGATATCCGAAATATGACGATCTACCATTGGTAGCCCCTTGTGACCTTGTAGTATTCCTTCTATTCGTTTCTGTAAGTCATTGGCATGGCGCTGACCTTGAGTGGTGGGAGTTGGTCACTGTCTTTATAAATGTTGATGAACTGGACAGTCGGGACATTACAAGTTTTAGCCGAGTCTACTCTTCTCCGAGCTCCACGGATTTGCGGAAGCCGAACACGCTCGATGGCGGTGGTTTCTAGGGACGGCGAAGCTTGTACCTTTTTTGAAGAATCTATAAGTTTAAGTAGTGATCCATATTTCAAGCTTGACGACTCGGATATCAGAGTGTTTTTCTGTGTTGTTTTCTTTCCGTTGCGTTTGAAGTCTGTTTGTGGAATCCAGGAGTCTGGCTGTTCTAGTGAATGTTTGGAACGCTGAAAATGACAGGGTTCTCTCCCCTTCTTTTCCTGTGTTAGAAAGTTTCCCTTGTTTTCAGGTACAGCCTTTAATGGTGGCAGCGCATATTTTGGAGAACCGTCTTTATCTTCATCTGTGACAATGTTTTTCCTTTTTGAAGCGGATTTCTTTCCTTTCTTTGGTTTATCTGTGAAAACAAAGAAAAAAAATACCAAAATTAATGAAGACCGCGCCGAAACAATTTTAAATGTAAATTCTTAAAGTCCTTAAGATTTTTCATCACATCTGCAAATAATTCAATTTTGCTTGTTACGAGCATTTTCATTGGCTTAAAAATTTACTTTATCAGCCCATAAAGGAAAAAATATGGCGTCGCCGTTTGTAACGTCGCTTCGCGGTTTATTAAAGATGCTCCACCGCCGACAGAGCATAAATGATATTCATCATTCGAACAATAATCTGTGTTTAATCGTGTATATATATGCCTAATTAACACAAATAATAATATAAAATAATTTGTTTCGCCTTTGGTGCATGCGCAATCAGTACCTCATTTCATATAGAATATAGTGCCACGGAATTTTTTCGGGATGCAATTAATTATTTTTCATATTTTTAACTTGAAGGAAAATTAGAAGCTCAAACTTTTCAATGGTGGTAATGGTGTAAAGTAAGTAACTTTTGTAATAGAAGAATAATACTTAATCGTCTGCTCCTGTTTTTTGATAGTGAAAAAATACCATTTGTCAGCGGTGGAGCATCTTTAAGAGTACACTCAGATTTTTGTGTTATATCTCCATAACATAAAAAATCTATTCAAGTTAATCCTTAAATGTTCAATGTAGGTTGCTTATATATTCACATGCATTAGCAGATGTTTTTAATGCTTTTGATGTTAGATCTATAAGATTTATTATCGAACCGTAATGGTGTCGAGATAGCCAGAAAACTTTCCAATTTTTGTCCTATTCAGTTTTTATCTATGAATTTTAATAACACGGGACAAGGGTTATAAAATGTTTTCAACAATGTCACCAAGATTTGTATCAATTAAAAGTTTGACTTGCAGTTGTCATTATGTTTAAGCGTTCAATTAATTGTGAATTTCTCTAAAAAATATGTAGTGGGATTGGACTGGGTTGATCATCGTTGATCATGTAGCTCAGTGGTAGAGTATTCGGCAAGTGTTCAGAGGTCCCGGGTTCGAGTTCCGGTCAGACCGCTACATTTTCTCCTCTCATGTTACAAAATTGGTGCCCATCTATAATTAAATACCCACGGTGGTGGTATAAGGGTCTCGCATGTCTTCGAGGGCGAAGACTTTGAAAAAGGAAGGAGGAGTGTAGCGGGATTAGACTAGGTCGGTCATTGTGACCAGGTTGCTCGGGCTACATCCTCGATACTCCAGGGGTTCCGATCACTTACGATCTCTACACCCCTGGACTATCTCATAGCAAAAATGAAGGCAGCTCAGGTGAACAGATCTGAACCAATCACAGACCTGCAAAGATTTCCTTTGAAGACTACAGAGAGAGCGACGCCCAATTTCAAAGACACACAGTCAACCACAGTGTACCGTTATAATGCTCTTTTGATGTACATCAAAGGACTAAATTACCTGTTCTTTTCTGTTGCCTCCAGTTTTACTGCGAGATAGTCCAGGGGTGTAGAGATCGTAAGTGATCGGAACCCCTGGAGTATGGAGGTAGCTCGGGCTAGTGTTCGGAGGTCCGATATTCAAGTCTTGCCGCCACATTTTCTCCTCTTCTGATACAAATACAATCTAGGAATTTAATTAATCAATATTCCAACAACTTGAACACTAGTTTTTCGATTTGACTTTTATTTCGTGGTAGTATTTTATTACATATGCAACCTGAAAATGCGTCTACAGAAACTAGCCGCAAATACTAGCATCGCAACATAAATATACAAAACGCAGACTCAAAGCAGTATTTAGCAAGAATACAACCTCTTAACGAATTCAATTGGTTTTTACCTTTTTGTTCTACCTGAAGAGGCATTAAGGCTTCATTTGGAGACTCCGGTCGGATGTATCTATGTTCTGGTTCAGTTCCCGGATTTGGAGATCCCGGAATGGGAGACATGACATAAACAGACCCGATGTTTCCGTAGTACATCTTAGTTTCACCAATCACCATACATCTGTCCTTCGAAGTCCTTTTCAGTCGTTCACATTTAGACGATACCTGAAATGACGTCGCATTTCTCGTCTCGTCTTTCTCTTCCTTGTCCATAATTTATCGCAAAATATAGAGTTTTAAGTTTAGTAGTGTTGAAAAGCAGCCGACGTTAATGTATAAAGCGTAGCTATGGAGGGAATTATGGGTATGTCAATTATGTCGTGTTATATAATTATGACGTCATGATGATTGTGACGTCATCGGAAAGGTATATCACTATCAGAATCACAAAACTGTTAGCGCCTGTAACAAAAGTCGGAGTAGCGGGGATATGTAAACGATCAAAGCAACTTCAGCGAAATGATGTCTTTCACAAATTTCTTTTTGCCAGTAAAGAAAAGCATCAGCATGTTAATTGCCGTCATATAAGAAGTGTATTTGTGAAGAAATAAATGTTGATAACACAAATATTTTACAATATTAAACAACAGTGATGATAAACACAGTGATATTTTCAAAATAGTCTTTATATTACACATCATACGACAGCATTTTTTTTACTCATCAGACACCCTCTCTCAGGCTCATTCCACACCATAGCATTACTCCCCTCTCTCCAGCTCATACTACAACAAAAACTGGACTCCAAAAGAAATCGCTGGTATGTGTATCCTATGAGAAGTCACCTAGCCATAGCATATTAGGGACCTCCGATCCACCCACCAACGGAAAGAAACGGACAGACGTAAATGTAAGTGAAGTAACTAAAATCGACCTTTCTAAATATTAATATTTTTTAATACATATATCTTTGCATCTCTGTCCAAAATTAGTGCTGAAGTTATTAAACAGAACACATTGAAGTAAGTTTATAACATTCATAAATTAACTTGGATTTACATCGTCACTTACAAAGTTGAGTTAAAATTATTTTTTTCATTTTTTTTTTTTTAAAATTATTTCTCTGTGAAGGCAATCCCGGCATTTCTTTCTAATATACAATGTACTTGTATACACCCTTGTGATACTAGATTACTACACTGTACTACTAACCCCTGTAATTATCGCCACCGATAGCGGCAACAATGGATTAAACAGTCCATGTTGTAGTTTGACTTGTTACAATAATGGCATATACATGTATAAGATAAAATTGTCTTATGATGTATGGATAACTCAAAACCTTGATTTACATTATCATTGAACGTTAACTGTTTCAAGAGTAATGGAAAGTTTTACTATCGAGAGAAAAAATGATGAACATGATTTCATCTGAAATAGCTACATGATATTTACCTTAGCAGCTCTAACAAATGTTAATCATTTAATGATATATTTTTTAAATAAGATTGTCTTGAACAGAGGTCCTCAAGATTTTTCTAAACAACCCCGTCCCCCTTTTCTCGTTTACAACAGTGATTAATTTACAAAATTTTTAGATTCTTTAATTTACGAAATTCCATGGTTTTGTATTGAAGCCACGTAACGACAATAGGCATATGCTGGCAGGCCGTAATATTGTAATAACCTTCAGGCGTTTGGCTCTATGATAACATTTTTCTCATCTGACAGATAAATGATAATACTGTTGTGATTACATAGATAACTTCTATATAGAGACTCATGAAAATGTCTTTAGAGCCAAACGCCTATGGTCTAATTAACTGAAATAACGGTATAGCCACGGCTACTGGTTATATCTCGGTAGGTAAACACCACAATGCTAGCATTTTTACTCTGTCACGTGAATACTGTGTCATAGTAATACATAATATAGAGAGAGAACTATAGAGCCAAACGCCTGCTAGTATAACGGTATAACTACTGGTTAATTCTAAAGGACCATGGCAACTCTGCCACGTGAAAATATACACGAATGTATCAATACGCCTAGTTAAAAGCTTATTTTTTCCAAATCTACCGTACAAACTATACAAGAATCTATCCAGGGAAATACTTTATTTTGCAATCTCCTGTAACTCTGAAGCATGGGCGTCATCTCTGCAAGATCCGCCATTGTCCAGGATTGTTTTTCTCTTGAAATGGCGTCAGTTTCACTGACATAGTACATGTATAGAGATGGATATAACGACAGTGAGAGTAGCCCCTGTTACATCAAGGATGACCGAGACCCATGAATAAATATTAAAATATTACGTCACTGAGATAAATTGAACAATTGGAAACTTACCATCCTTTAGCTTCCTATAAGTGCGATTCAATCGAAAGTTTGAATATTTTTCTTTTGCAAAGGGGTATGGTAAAATACTTGCCTTATAGAGGCGGAATGCTTAAGTTCTAAATGTGAAGCGATGTCAAGAGGGTGTAGTTGAACGATTCTATTGAAATGAGTCCCTCACGGTGTGTGCAAGTCATTAGTAAGTCTGGTGGTTGGCGTTCGATTCCTTAGACAAGGATTTATTCTTGGTATACAATATCTTTATGTAGGGCGTCAAATGTTGAAGGGTCGTTTAAAATGTAAAACCGAATCATGGAAAGACAGTTGTGTCTGTTGTCAGTTTAATGTGACCCTGTAGGGTGAGCTGCACCTTATCTTTAACGACATGTTTGTTTGAGGTCTCGCCTTAAGTTGGGCAAATATTGATTGTGTCTGTAGATCCCTTCAGTACTTTCTGAGAATAGCAATAAGAAAACTTGAATTATTTTTTTTTTATTTCTTTATTTCAACAATATTTTATTGATATTATGTACATCAATAGGATCAGACATCAGGCTACGCCT
This sequence comes from Argopecten irradians, assembly GCF_041381155.1. NCBI lineage: Eukaryota > Metazoa > Mollusca > Bivalvia > Pectinida > Pectinidae > Argopecten > Argopecten irradians. Next base: position 10,774,029 of record NC_091139.1, read on the forward strand.
ATTAAGACTTGAATTATACAAGAGGTCATCTGAAAATCATTTCAACAAATTATAACAAGAGGGAGGGAAAACATATATTTGGTGAAATAGAAAAAGAAACAACGGTGATAAAATTTGGCCAAAATTTTATGATGTGTTTATGACTACTAGCTTTTTCAAAAAATATTCCCCATATTCTCCTTTTGGGGCCCGCCCCTCCTGTCCCAGGGAGGGGTCAGAGCCATCATTTATACAAAATTTCTTTACATTCCCCCAAAGATGTTTCTGACCAAATTTGGTCAAAATCCTACGAGAACTCTATGGCTAGTACCGTTTTGAAGGAATTTTCCTCAATTTGCCCTTTTTGGCCCCGCCCCTCTTGCCGCTGGAAGGCCAGAGTAACCATTTATACAAAATCTGTTCCCCTTCCCGTAAGCATGTTTCTGGCCAAATTTGGTCAAAATCCAATGAAAACTTTATGACTAGTAGCATTTTGAAGGCATTTTCCTCCATTTCCCCTTTTGGGCCCCGCCCCTCAGGCCCCAGGGGGTCAGAGTCACGATTTATACAAAATCTTTTCGCCTTCCCCTAAGGATGTTTCTGGCCAAAATCTGTTGAAAACTTTTTGACAAGTAGCGTTTTAAAGAATTACTAAAATTTCCCCTATTAGGCCCCGCCCCTCAGGCCTCAGGTGGGTCAGATTCACCATTTATACAAAATCTGTTCCCCTTCCCCTAAGGATGTCTCCGGCCAAATTTGGTTAAAATCCATTTAAACCTTTTAGACTAGTAGCGATTTAAAGGAAAAGTTTACGCACGGCGCACGACGACGGGCGGTGCACGATGACAATAGGTCATCTTGACCCTTTGGGTCAGATGACCTAAAAATCCCAATATGGCTGCGTGTAGGCCATTTCATTGTCATATTAGTCCAAACATATACAGTAAAGACATCTAGGGTCGAATCGAAACCGATATGCATGTATGAAATTTGAGAAAGATCTCTTCAATACATTCTGAGAAATAAAGCTAACAACACATGTTTACAAATGACTAGACAGGCATAAGGATGGAGGGGCATGGACAGGGATGAAAGCCGTTTTGAAAAAATACCAATAGCTAAAAAACATTTATTCTAAACAATCTTACAGGAACTTTCAACAGTCAACTAAAAGAAAAGAAAATGCTGAGAGTACATTATTTAACTATTTATTTACAATCAATGTAATACAATCAAATCAGAATATCCTAGCAATCCACAAATACTGTCACACCAGCTTAGGGTTAAATGTTTTGGGTGTCATTTCTGGGTGAAGGCGAAAGCCGGGAGGAGTGGGTCCAAGCCTTTTCTTTGGGGCCACAGGATCTGCATCAGCGCTGTCAAGAACAAATATATTATCCTGAATTAAACGCCATACTTCAAAAGGTAACTAGTGTTCCAAGGGAGGTAACTGTTACAATTTGTGATTTTTTTTTCTTCATACAAAAACTAGTCCCATTATTGAAATCCTAAAATCCAACATTTTCTTTCTTTAAATTATTACGCATCACAACAATCTTAATCCAAAAAACATTGTCAATTAATTAAGAAAAATATATTTCAATAACTAATATTATTATAAACTGAATAATATGAAAAACTTTTAGAAACAATCCAATTTTTTATTTTAATGAAAATAATATAGACAGCTGAGTACCATTACACATGTACAAACCAAAAGCCTATTGTTACCTGGCTTTTTCTGTAGATTCTCCAGCAGCAAGCTTCTGTTGGTCTGGATCTGTACTATACAGAACGGTAGGAGGTTCCACTAAACAACGGCCGTCCCGTGTGTAATAGTAGTTATCGGAAAGAAGGGCTGAGGGGCCTTCGGGAAGATTTGGAGAGGGCTGTTCTCTGTAATACACATTAGTATTATTATTACATGAATGCATTTCAAATATTTCGGTGAAATTGAAAGTTACCGCTTTTATATGGCTGTTGATAACCACAATTTAACAATTATTATATTGTAAGACCAGCTTAATTCATCAAACATTCATCAGCACAAAAATATGTTCAGATTATATTACTGGTAATGTTACACATGCATAATATCCATTTTTTTCTCAATTCTATGCTCCAGGAGTAACAAATACTATCACTGTCATAGTAAAACTGGAGTCATTTCAGGAGAGAAAAAAAATGACCATTCAACCGCAGACTTTCAGAAGATTACTTAGAAAGAAAGACACAAAATTTCAAACCCATAATATTAATATTATTCATTATTTTTAAGTACATGGACCGCTACTTAGGAAGAAAGAAGCCATAATATTAATATTATTTGTCATTTTTAAGTACATTGAAGTACAAACTACCTGTATCGTCTATTATATCACATAACCTTCAGTTTTGCTATAACACACTGTACATATATATAGTCCAGGGATTGAGAACAAAAGTGATAGTTACCATGGAGATGAAGGATGACATGTACAATGATGCATGTTATGTACATTGTCATTTGACAAAATTGAACAATAAAACAAAACTCTTAGTCATTACAAAACTTTAAACTTGATTTGAGCTATGATTAACTATTCAGTTAAATTATTTTGTTTTACAATGAAAGTTAGTTAATGCATGGCTATATATGTACTAGTCTACATAAAACAGGTAAACAGTATGAAAATAAACAAACCTTGAGTTTTGAGAAATAGCATATCTGTTAGCATCCTTGTAGATAATATTCTGCAATAGAGAGAAGGTATACATTGTATATATTGGTATACCGTACAGTACATGTAGTTGTAAACATGGAACACATCATGTCATACAGAGTTACAAATAGTATATATACAAATAAAGATATAGAATGGGTATTATCAAAAGGATGTTTAAAGAAAAAAGAATGATAAAGCTACTGAAGTGCAAGTCTAACAGACATTGCGAAAGTAGTTAAAAAAATGGCTGGACATTCGGACCGGAAAGGACTGTGAGTAAGCCGGACCGAATATTATTTTTGTCGGACCAAACAATAATGTGAGTTTTTGAAGTAAACATAGCTTCCGGGTATTAGTGTCTAGGCAGCTGCTTTTATGATTATCTTATACAGTTTAAATTCTACATTGCTGTGGGGTTAAAAACACAGTTTTGTTGAATCAAATGATGACTTTTTACAGACTTTCAGTACAGACCGGATTTTAAAATAGGTTTTCCGAGTCAAATTTTGCCGGACATGTCTGTCGGACCCGCAAATTTTTGGGACGTCTGGTCTACAGGTTGGGCATCCTCGATACTCCAGGGGTTCAAATCACTTACGATCTCTACACCCCTGGACTATCTCATAGTGAAATTGAAGGCAGCTCAGCGGAAAACATTTGATCAATCACAGACCAGCAAAGATTTCCTTTGAAGACTACAGAGAGAGCAACGTTCTAACTTCAGAGCCACACAGTCAACCACAGTGTGTACTGTTATACGGCTCTTTTGATATACTTCAAACGACTAAAATTAACCTGTTCTTTTGCCTCCAGTTTTTACTATGAGATAGTCCAGGGGTGTAGAGATCGTAAGCGATCAGAACCCCTGGAGTATCGAGGATGCAGGTTGGGTAACTTATTGATAACTACAAACAGGTAACTGTTAATCAAATGGGTAACTGTTACCCATATGCAGGGTTGTGTGCAACCTGGTCTAAGCATGTGAACACATTCTCTACTGTAATAACTTACATTATACAGTCACAGGCCAAATCAGGCCCATTTATTTATGAACCATGACACTTTTTTCAAATGTGAGACTGTTCTTTTAGCGTTATCTACTTTACAATGAAATTGTCGCCGTTGAAAAGTTATTCAATTAAACAAATGTGTGCAGTACAGCAGTAAGTAGGCCTTTTTCGATTATGCGGTTTGACTGGTTGGACCCTAGCTAGTTGTTTATGAATTAAAGACGGACCTGGTGATGATTTTAATATTGTTTTCCGACGAGCTTTGGCCTGTATCAAAACCTGCAGGTCCGTCTGGATTTTTTACTCGAAATAATGACATTAACAAACGGTCGAATCGTTGTTCCCGAATAAATGAAAACGGCCATGGCAGGTAATCATGTCAGTTTGTGAGATATCTACTGTGATCAGTTTGAGATCACTGTCGATATTTTGAAGAATATTATTTGACAACGTAATCCATCCATAACCCTACAAAGCTTATCTCTTATCCAACAAATAATTTTCGTCGTTTTTCGACCGTCCACAGTCGACATCCGCTTTATCGCACTCATGTTCTCTTCTGTCTTTGAAGAGAACAAACAAGATCAAATGTTCCTCCAAAGACAAACTGTCAAGCGCCTCCTTGACGCCGATTGGGTTGTATTGACCTAAGTTTAAAACCAATAGAAAATATCCGGAAATAAACATTATAAGGTTCAAAATTTAAAATCCAAATGCTTGATACTATTTGATATGAAATGTGAATAGAGCTAAAATAAAATTATAAAATTCGACATTAAATTTCTCTTTACATGTGTACAAATAAGGAGTAAATGACTCGATATTAAAGCCATCGCAAAGATTACGGAAATTTTAGTCCGGATTCCGCTTTCTTTCTTTTCAATTGCACCATTCAGCATGGACAAATTACAGCCAGTCAAGTTAGCTAAAGTATGCATATTATCCATGTCTTACCACAGTTATCAACTTAAAATTAGGCTAAACTTATACCTAAGTTATTCATTTACATAACTAGACGAAAATGATGCCAAAATATGTCTGAAAATTGAGAATAAAACCGATCACTCGTAGCACGTGTCTTGATCATGGCAGTCGGTGATACGCCATTTTGGTTGATAAAACGTACCTCGTGTATCATCAATCGGTTATCACGAATTATTCTAGTCATTCTATTTCTAATAACTCCTATGAATCGTGTTATATTTTACATCATCATAACGATAAATATATAACATAAGCGTGTCATGTACAGGAATTCCAACTTTATTCTGTAGAAGGGAAATAACTCTTACTCGACAACTTTCAAAATGAATGACAATGATTTAGATTTACTCCTACATATAATTGTCAGATGGATATCATTTTAAATATAATCATTTTAGATATAAAAATACAGCAGTTATTTTCAATGTATATATGCATAAATCAAAACGTAAGGAATTAATTAATAATTAGACATTCCTGTTATTCATAGTACCCCATATATGGGTATAAAACTAATAGCTAGCTAACTGATTTCTTGTAATAAAATAATTGATATTAAAATGCAAGCAAAGGTTTTAAGTTTAAGCAATACTTAATAAGAAATACACATACATAATAAGAAAACAGTTAATAAGACCTTTCAACTGCATACGTACTGATTTACGATTGCAATCATAGTGAAAAATTAAATCTGTATTTGTTTAACTATATTTAATTTCTTTTCATAGGTCACCAAGGTGCTTGGCCGCACAGGATCACAGGGACAGTGTACCCAGGTAAATAATCATTTTGATAGGACATAAATGAGCAAAATCATATTCTTCATCTTAATTTGTATAATTAAAAATTATCTGATTGAAGAGAAAAAAGAAAACAAAATTAAATAGAGTAAGTACAATTTATATATATAATTCCTTGTGCAAGTTATAAAACTTGTTACCTAATATAAGTGTCCAGGTGCCACTATGGTGTTAATTCCGACTGCTACAAAAAAATGAAGTCAATAAAATGTGTACCTGGAGGTTAAATAAAATGATAGTAGTATATGTAGTATGTACATACAGTACAGAACTATTTAACTTGATTGTTCATTTTAATTGTTAAAGATATAGCTAAGAAATTGGTACTTGCAAGATTTCAAACTGCTGGTCAGATGGCAAAATAAGTCTTATTTAGTCCAAGTTGAACTACCAAGGCTATTTGCATATGATTCCTCATAATAAGTCACCTGAAAACTGTTGATTCCTATACATTTTTCTTCTACAAAAAAATTCAATAGATTTTATTGCTAAGTTTAGATGTCTAATAATAGGCAAGGTTTTATGGTAATAATTTGAAAAGCACAATTTCCATCAAAATCCCTTTGTTTTGAAAGAATCAATGGTGTAAAAATCAAAGTCTATATTTGCCGCTTAGCGTTGGCTTTTCTGGGGTTTCATCAGGAGCTGTTTTCCATCAATTGGGTCACTCAATATATTGAAAATTTCAGAATTTGCTTGACAATGTGACACTGGATAACAGTTAATTTTGCTCGCCTATGATATTTTCAATCATTCAGTAGAAACGGAAGCATAACATCAATCCTTTTCATCAAAATGACTGAAACACTTTAAAGGAATGTTAAATTTTAATCATGTTTCCTAAATATGAATCAAATTATGAGGACAAGTTTTGAGTCATTTATGCTAAATTGAAGATGTAAGCTTGACCTATAGTTAAGCTTGACCTGATCAGTTATCACAATAATGATCCTTTTTATATGAAATTATCAACAATAATACAAATACAACACAATGATACAGGGATAAAATGAATTGAATATGTTTGATATGTGTTTTCACCATTGATATAAAATTTATACCTTGAAATGTAATAATTACAAGGTAGTATGCAATTAATGCATGGTATCAGTAAGTAAGTAACAAATGTAAGAAAAATTAAGTCATTCACCCCTGAAAACACATCATGGACTGTTCCAGCCTTGGAATAAGAGTAGATCAAATGTATTTTTCGGGGGTGAAAAGGTTAATGATAAATGTATTTTATGCCATCAAAGGCATCAGCACTAAAATTATATTATCATTTTCTTCAGGTCCGTGTGGAATTCTTAGACGACAGCAACCGTTCTATCATCAGGAACGTTAAGGGCCCAGTCCGTGAGGGAGATATCCTTACACTACTAGAATCTGAGAGAGAAGCTAGGAGATTACGATGAGCCTTGTTTTGTATATAGATTTTAGGTATGTCTAATTTGATAGTCCTAACATGTATTTGAATTGGTCGAAGGCTTAAATAGTTACTTTAATTTGCGTCATTTATAGTTATTTCCATGATATAAAAGTTCAAAGCAATAATATTCTGTCTTTGAATATTACAGAGTTAGCTCCCATGCGGGTATGTATCCGTTGTGATTGCATTATTTTGTGGGTGCAATGCACTTTGTTTTCTTCAAAAAAATATGACTTACAGCTCGCAAAGACATGATGTCACAATCAATACCTACCCGCAAGGGCAGATAACTCTGGAATATGCAAATACAAAATTATTATTAAAGTGATTCAATTTTGCAAGCAATGTTAACCATGTTATTTTCTTTACTTTTCAGGGGCCTGGAAGAAAAAGGAGATTACAAGGAAACTTGAATAAAACCTTTTCCTTCCAAAACATATCTTCTCTTCTTGTTTTAGTAAAAGTTCTAGTTCCAAACCTTGTGCCTCGTATCACAGTGGTAACTGCAGGTAATGTCATAATGACATATCTTAAGTTTTAATATTACAGTTTAAGAATACAGTAGAAACAGTAGGGTTGAAACTTAAAGATTCAGTCTGGAAGATCATATCATTTATATTAAAATGTGATTTTAAAGTAATTAGTTTTATTTGCTTTCACCAAGGCTTCGCACCATAAAGTCTATTGGTAAATGAAGATGCATTGTGATTGGTTAAAGGTTTGGAACTTACTCCCTTTAAGGATAAAAATTTTGATTTGATTTGATTACTTAAACATGCTGCAATGTATTAAAAGCCATGGTCATTTAAGGAGGTGAAGGGAAGCCACCAAACTCTAATAAACTACTGTTAAACATGGGATTCAGACTGACGACCCAGGGATTGAGGGCTTATGGTTATATGTCAGGACATCTTATCCACTCAGTCACTGGCTCCAGGATGAACCATTACCATGAGGTTTATTAGTTTAACGTCCTATTAACAGCCAGGGTCATGTAAGGACGTGTCAGGTTTGTTGGTGGAGGAAAGCCGGAGTACCCAGAGAAAAACCACAGACCAGCGGTCAGTACCTGGCAACTGCCCCACTTGGGATTCGAACCCACATCCCAGAGGTGGAGGGCTTGTGGTAATATGTCGGGACATCTTAACCACTCGGCCACCGCGGCCTTAAATTACTATGAAAAATATGTTTTGAGCAGAATCGTGTAAAAGAGAGATTTGAAAATCTTGTCATCTTTACAATTGGCAGAGGGAGGGACTTTATGTTTGTAGAATTTTTCTTGTGAAATAGTTTCACAAAATATTAAGTTAAAACTTTTTAATATAGTTAAACTTTTCCTAGTTATATCGATCAAAACAACAGAAATGTGCTTATTGAACTATTGATTGTTTATTGCCTACCAACATATCCTAGTTATGATAAGTAGATTAAAATCGGGTACATACAAATGTACAGATGTCCCTCTGCTGTCAACAAAGATTTTGAAGGAGTTTCTAATCTCTCTTATATATGCTGCTCCCTTGACACCCTTAGCCTAGTCAAATTGAAATATTTGTTGAAAGCTATCATGGACACCACATGGGCAATATGCATCTGTAAATGAACAGAAGAAAGAGATGAAGGAAAAATCATTGCATTTCCGGGCCGTATGCATTATGCATAAGCGAGACCTTCCCTGCAATCCCATTGGCTGTCTGAAATGATTTTTTATCCTTCCCACAGAACATCTCGTCATTTACCTTTGGCGTAACCCACACACCAGAGATGCCCGTCAAAATACACGCATAATGAAGGAGAAAATGCCATGATGAATTTCTACAGGACATTTGTGTGATATTTTTGTTGAAACGTGGTGCTGTCGTCTTAGTTGAGGCACTTTGTATAGATGTGTACGATGATTTTGAAAGGAAAATTTTGGCTTTTTCCAACGGTAGTAACCGTTTATATGAAGACATGCTAGAAATGTGATTTTTCAGTCGCTAAAGCTAGGTTGGATAGAAGTTTTGTCTCGGGGAGATTTCCACCCTTTACGTGTATAGTACAATATAGAGTGTTATTTTTACCAAATTTTGATTTAGTCTCCTAAAACATCTAAAAATGGTCTATTATATAAACTGTAACTATGGTCTATTATATAAACTGTAACTATTTCTCAGATCCTTGTGTGTACAAGAAGACTATACCGCAGTCTCCCAAAACACACACGGTGTGAACACAGAGATGCAAAGATATAATTGTATTAAAAATATTGTTATTTAGAAACATCGATTTTAGTTGCTATATATAGTATAGTAATATAATGAATTTCAGTTCTGGTGGTATGTATCTTTCAAAAACATAATGTACCAAGGTGTAATCAAAGCTCCCCCAAACCCTGATTGGCTTTCCCATACGACTGCCCTGACGCAAATGTAGTGTGTTACTACACTAATACATCTACAAATGTACACTGTCTGTTTCTTTCATTGGTGGGTGGTTCGGAGGTCCCTAATATGCTAGTTAGGTGACATCTAATAGGATACAGATACCAGCGATTTCCATTGGAGTCCCGTTTTGTTGTAGTATGAGTAACTAGTCCAGGACCATGTAAATAGGTGATTCTCAAGGATGTACAAGAAGACTATACCGCAGTCTCCCAAAACACACACGGTGTGAACACAGAGATGCAAAGATATAATTGTATTAAAAATATTGTTATTTAGAAACATCGATTTTAGTAGAGCTGGTTGCTATATATAGTATAGTAATACAATGAATTTCAGTTCTGGTGGTATGTATCTTTCTCTCAAACACAGGTGCATAATGTACCTGACCAAGGTGTAATCAAAGCTCCCCCAAACCCTGATTGGCTTTCCCGTACGACTGCCCTGACGCAAATGTAGGGTGTTACTACACTAATACATCTACAAATGTACACTGTCTGTTTCTTTCATTGGTGGGTGGTTCGGAGGTCCCTAATATGCTAGTTAGGTGACATCTAATAGGATACAGATACCAGCGATTTCCATTGGAGTCCCGTTTTGTTGTAGTATGAGTAACTAGTCGACGATGAGCTTGAAATATGATAGATGATTCTCAAGGACGTAAATCATTGGTGATGCTGAAGTGAGAGAGGGGAGAAATGGTATGGAATGAGTCGGACAGGGGGTGTCTGTTGAGTAGAAAAATGCAGTCGTATGATGTTATGTACACGTGTATTGATAAGTAGTATTTTGAAAATATCATGGTATTTATCATCACTGTTGTTAAATATTGTAAAATACTTGTGTTATCAACATTTATTTCTTTGCAAATGGCTATGCTAAGGTACGAATTAAATCATTGATGTGAAGGTACGAATTAAATCATTGATGTGACAGAGAAACAGTAGCGGTCCGAGTACTGTTCCCTGAAGAACTCCTGGATCTACTGAGGCTTCTCGAGAGAATTCTCCTTCAAGGGTTACTCTCAACTGACGCTAGCGCTGTGTCAGGAAGGTTGAGAGCCACTTGTGTAGATTTCCTTTGATGCCGTATTGGTTCAGCTTGTGTAGGAGTATTTGGCGTGGTACAGTGTCAAATGCTTTTGAAAAGTCGAGGATGGCTAGATCGACATATTTGTTTTTATTGTATGATTTCATGAGATCGTAAATAGTGACGGGAAGTTGTGTTTCACAGGAAAATCCAGATCGAAATCCATGGTTGAGCGATGTTAAGATGTTGTGATGCTCTAGATGGTTTAGCATATATGTGTTTACAAATAATGTACTCAAGCAGCTTGCATGGTACCGATGTTATTGATACTGGCCTATAATTCTCGGCTGCTGCATGTCGTTCTCCCTTTTTTAAAATGGCTTATATTTTGCGCAAACCAATCTGTCGGTAATAGTCCAGTATTTAAGGAGCTTTGAAAAATTGCTAAAAGTCCGGGTGAAATTTGTACAGAACATTCCTTAGTATTCTATTTGGAATGTTGTCGGGTCCAGGTGCTTTTGCTGGATTCACTTTGCCTGATAGTTTGGTAAGTCCGTCTGTTCTGATTGTTATATTTCCAATATGAGATTTTGATGTTTTGGTTGTTGATGGCATGGTGTGTCCTTGATCTTCTCTAGTGAACACGGATACTGATAGTGATATACCATTCCAATGACGTCACAATGATCATGACGTCATAATATATATAGTACGACATAATTGACATACCCATAATTCCCTCCATAGCTACGCGTTATACATTAACGTCGGCTGCTTTTCAACACTGCTAAACTTAAAACTCACTATTTTTTTGCGATAAATTATGGAGAAGGAAGAGAAAGACGAGACGAAAAAGGCGACGTCACTTCAGGTATCGTCTAAATGTGAAAGACTGAAAAGGACTTCGAAGGACAGGTGTATGGTGATTGGTGAAACTAAGATGTACTACGGAAACAACGGGTCTGTTTATGTCATGTCTCCTATTCCGGGATCTCCAAATCCGGGAACTGAACCAGAACATCTATACATTCGCCCAGAGTCTTCAAAGGAAGCCTTGATGCCTCTTCAGGGGGAACAAAAAGGTAAATACAAATGAAATTCGCTAAGTATTTGTATGCTTGCTTGATTTTGCACTGAGACTGCGTTTTGTATCTTTATGCTGTGACCGCTTTACAGTAATATAAACTGTCTATCAAACTTTTAATCGCTTACAGATCATGGTGACATTGTTGAAAGGACAACATTCTATAATTCTTACCCAGTGGTGATAAAATTCAGAGATGAAAATTGAATCTGGTAATCACGGCACCGTAATGGTTCGCTAATAATTATATTTTATCGTTACAACATGCAAAAATATCTTCTAATGTATGTAAATAAATCAGCAACCTATAGTGTACATCTAAAGATGTGATGAAATTTTAAGAACTTTCAGAATTTACATTTTAAATTGTTTCTGGTCGATCATCATTAATTTCGGTACTTGTTTCTGTTTCAACAGATAAACCAAAGAAAGGAAAGAAATCCGCTTCAAAAAAGAAAAACATTGGCACAGTTGAAAATAAAGACGGTTCTCCAAAATATGCGCTGCCACCATTAAAGGCTGTACCTGAAAACAAGGGAAAGTTTCTAACACGGGAAAAGAAAGGGAGAGAACCCTGTCATTTGCAGCATTCCAAATATTCACTAGGACAAGCAGACTCATGGATTCCACAACCAGGCTTCAAATCAAGCGGAAAGAAAACAACACCGAAAAACACGCTGATTTCTGAATCTTCAAGCTTGAAATATGAATCACATCTTAAACTTCTAAAATCTTCAAAGTATGTACCAACTTCACCGTCCCTAGAAACCACTGCTATCGAGAGTGTTCGTCTTCCGCCTATTCGTGGAGTCCAAAGAAGAACCGAGTCCGCTAAAACGCATACTATCCCGACTGTCCAGTTCATCAACCTTTACAAAGGCAGTGACCAACTCCCTCCACTCAAAGTCAGCTCCATGCCAATGGCCTTTAGAAACGAACAAAAGGAATACTACAATGTCACAAAGGGTTACCGTGCATCATATATTTAATACCATTTGTTTGAAATCTGGAAATTGCACAACATGTTATTGCATTCAAAATTCTACAAACGATGTATAGTATAAAGATAGAGGATACCTGACACGTTAAATTAAATATTCAGTAAATTAGAAGAGACTTTCAACTCACAATGCAGCCAAAGACATCAGTGAACCAATCGTCCTATTCCCAAACAGAGTTGGCGAGGTCCTGCAATCAGCGGAAAGTGTAAGCTTTTAAGATTTATGATATATGTCTTTATAAAACACAGTTCCATTTTACTTAACCATTGATGCGCGAGCTGGCCGCTTTTAGGAGGTGGCGAACAAAGTGGACATATTTCGTGGCAAAAGTGAAATGCAAAGTTCTAAAGGAGTCACGACGGATAAAACTGAAGTGTGGACTTAATAGAAGTATGATAGTCTTTCAAGTTGAAAACAGATGTTAATGCAGTGCTATTGCTGTGGCAGGAGCGCTGTGTTTGTGACTGTGATCATGTTCATGATATTTTATAAAAAAAAATATCTTGGGAAATCAAGCAAGACATATGCAATTATGATCGATGATTTTATTAAATTGTTTTTTTTAAAACTCATTTTACCGTGTTTGCTGTCGTATTTTTGTCTGCAATATTTATTGTGTATTATTTAGCAAAACTTACGGTGAATAGTTTCATCCCCCTGTTGTCACATACATCCTTGATACTTCAACGGTTCCGATCACTTTCGATCTCTACAACCCTGGGCTATCTCATAGTAAAACTGAATGCAGCTCAGCGGAAAACATCTGAACCAATCACACGCATGCAAAGATTTACTTTGAAGACTACAGAGAGAGCAACGCCCAACTTCAAAGCCACACAGTCAACCACAGTGTACCGTTATACGGCTCTTTTGATGTGAATCAGAGGACTAAATTACCTGTTCTGTTCTGTTGTCTCTAGTTTTACTATGAGCTAGTCCAGGGGTGTAGAGATCGTAAGTGATCGGAACCACTGGAGTATCGAGGTTGCCCCTGGCGATATAAAAAAAGGCTGTAACATGGATATATATATACTTTTTTTAATCTCGTCTTTAATTATTATATAGGTTTTAAGTGGCATAAAAACGTATTCGTAGAGGTAGAAAAAAGACTGGCCGTAGTAATTTTTGTATAGAGTTTATGAAAGCTGAATATTTATTGTTGGCTTTCTACATTTGTATGCGGGATGGTCGTTGATCTATACTTTATGTGATTTACCTAATTCGAATACAATATAATAAAAAAAAAACATCTCCTATCCAGACCCTAAACAGAAAATTATCATAACGTTGATTATATTAACATTCTATTCCCTGTATGCAGGGTGATGCGTGTGTGAAGGTCTGCATTTTTTTGGGAGGCTGCGGTATATCCGACGTTGGTATGATAAGAAAAATAATCCTTTCTGGCGATTATCGAATATATATAGCCGTTAGGTGATGCTGAAGAGAGTGAGTGAGCTAGAGAGAGGGGAGTAATATTATTAATGGTGTTGAATGAGCCAGAGAGAGGGTGTCTGACGAGTAGAAAAATGCTGTCGTATGATGTGTAATGTATAGACTATTTTGAATATATCACTGTATTTACCATCACTGTTGTTAAATATTGTACAATACTTGTGTTATCAACATTTATGACTATGCTCATGCACGAATTAAATTTTATTCTGAATACACCTACAATACTAAAAGTGTCCAGAAGCGTAGAAACGGGAATTCCGATTTTCAGTATTTATATAAAGCTTCAATACATGAACAAAGTAGTCACCGCTCTGAACGTAGAAATAAAGACCACCAACTCATTTCAGAAGTGGCCTGCGGTTTTTTTTGTCATAACACAAAGCTATGGATAGATATGCAGATTAGTGGGGGTGGATATTGTTAAAATTATGTGAAGCATTACTTGAAATATAGAAACTATCTGGCACTGTTCCGTGATTGTTTTTACTTAGCACAGTGACCCCAGTTAACCATATATTTGGCATTCCTCCCTCACGACTGTATTAGGTTTTCCAGTGAGTCCGTACTTCTACGCATTTGGGACTAGATCCAGTGGGGACCTGTGTAGAACCCATTAGTAATCATTTTAATAGGTGTCGAAATATAATCAATGAGTCACACACACACTGATAGTGACCAAAAGTTCAATTATTTAACACAGAAACCACAAAGACCTGTGTTGTTCTTCTTATACAATTTTTGTGAAAAGGTGTGATTTTGTGTAAGGACTATATTTAATATACGCCGTATACCTAGTCCGCTAAACCTGCCTATATTATAAGGGTTTTTTTTTTTTTTTTTTTTTTTTTTTTTAAATTTTGCCTAATATATATTAGGCCAAAAAAATCCTAATAATATAGGCAGGTTTAGCGGACTAGCCGTATACCGTAATAAAAATTCGTGAGATACAAGGAACGGAACCCTTCCGAGAAATGTGTGAAGCAAGCGTGTATATTGACAAAAATCGTTTCAAAACACACATAGCGGTGTATCGAATCGAAGAAGTCAATAACGTTGATTTGTAATACACATCAATCTTTATATCTTAACATGATCTTATGTACATTAACATAAGTATAACGATATATTCCAATTGCGGAAGTAATTTGCCAAATGAGCACTACTGGTTAACCGATTCAAGTGGATTTTTTGTTGTTATTTCTTTTTCTTTTTGTCAATATACATCCTTGTTTTACCAATATTTTGGTTTCCATTAATTGTATCTCAGATACTTTATGGTATGATAAATCCAGTGGCGCTGTAACCCAATAGTTATACCGAATCATTTTTTGGTTCCGAAAATTGTTTTGGAAGAAATAAATTAAACTTAAATTCAAGGTAAAAGTGTTCTACAGGGCCCATTTCTAATATAATCGACACCTGTTTATATATTGATTAAGGAAGAAGATCCCGGAACAACTCTTCAGCTGAAACATAATCGGGTATATTTTTATATCGGGTCACTAGCTTTTTGACAGCTGATCGCATCATGTCGATGGTTAAACAAAGGTTGAAATCCTATATCCTATATATTCTTATCTTAAAATATATGTTTTTGTAAATCAATTGAATTTGAAATCAGAAACCATCTTTGCATGTGTACATATTACCACGAATGGTAAAGATGTTTGTTTTGTAAATTAACTGTATGGGTTTTCATTCTATTACCGTTTAGCCGGCTATTTTCGCTTGTCAAAATTTCGCGATTTGACCTCAAAAAAAAAAAAAAAAAAAAAAAAAAAAAAAAATTAGCGGTTCTAAATTTTCACGATCTTAATTTAATGGTATAGATTTCGTGGATCGAATTTTCGTGATCATAGCACTGTCCGCGGATTCGCCAAAATATCAACCCCACGAAATTGAAATAGCTAAACTGACATTTAAATTTTATTTTAGGACATCTTTCCCTATATGTAAGGTACCCCGGCGTTGTGTGTGTGAATGTCTGCAAGTTTTGTGAGGCTGCGGTATATTCGAAGTTGGTATATGAGAAGAAAAATAATCTTTTCTGGCGATTATCGAATATAAGTAAAACGATCTTTTTATAGGACAAATACCACACAAGCTGATATATATATATATATATATAATTACATATCTATTTATATCATAGACTTATTTGAAATTTACATTTTCAATATTTTAATGAGATCTTCATCTCATACATTTGTAGAGTATGTTAAATAAATTATTAAAATAGTGATATTATATTATAACAGTATGTCTTCAGAAAATTCCTTATCTTAACATTCTCTATAGGAAAGCATTACAGGAGTTATAAGGAAAGTTCCGTAGCTTATTTTCCCCTTAACTTTTGTATTGCTTTCCTATGAAGAATTGTAAGTGAAAGAATGTTTAACAGTTAATCAGTCAGGCTTACGGTTAAGAATGGTCTTATTGACAGGTTAATGTACAGCAATTATACCAAACATACCGACTAGACGGTAAGCGGAGAAGGTCAGGGTCGACAAAATGTCGGTCCATCCGGGGGATTACAATGTATATTTATTGTACACATCATACTCTACCAGTGGAAATTTTCAAAACACACGTTTATTTCCAAAGTGTTGTATGATCACTGATGATATGTAAGTATGTTTTGTCATTATTTCTTCATATTATGTTCCCTTACTGATGTATATACAAATATAAGCATACGTGTATATACAAATGTTAAGAGGAGTGTATTTTGTTCACCTTAATGTTGCGTTAATACACCACGCTAGGAAGTAAAATACATATATCGTAAAGTATTCATACAGAACTACCTGGGCCCGTCGTGGTATTCATAGGTTACCTGTAAAACATACTGCGGATGATAACACAAAAACTCTGTCTTTTTTCTTTTTTTTTAATATTTCATCAAAGTTTATCAAGTACATTGTACATGTTATCTGTCTTGTAATGTCTGGGGATTTATTTTCATTTTTGTTTTTCTTAAAGCTGGGAATTCCACTCAGCCCAAAGTTCGGCCATCTTATCTTGTTTATAGACCTAATGTCATGTTTTGTGTTTTATTCAAAACCAAAATCCGGGTATTAACAATAAAATTAATCGGATATGATAAACAAAGTCTTTGTTTACGGAGTATTTCCGATTGTTTACGTCATTACGGGTCATACTAGTGGGTGTAAACGATCGATACGGGTATTGACTTATAAAAATAAGACTTACATAATTTTACCAATCATATTTCGTCCAAAATTATAAGACATGTGTGTTATTATCTACCCATGTACATAAATGTATGTCACCTACCCATACTGACGTCACAGTTATTATGTTACTAATATGGTATATGACCAGACTGTTAATTATCTATTGATATATAAATATAAGCACGTGACATGATCAAGACGTCACGTATATGAGTATTTGTGTATATATAAATATGTATGAGTAACCGTGCTGTTGTATGGTTGCCACGTGGAATCGCGAAAGGATTTTTTTACTGTAGGAAATAATTCGAAAACCCCACAAATTCTTTATATAAATACACTTGAATTACCCAAAGAGGAGTGATCATATATCGTTTGATATATTAATAGACAGCCCATCCTCATAAGCTTCATATATATGTAACACATTTTATCTACGACGACATTTTATGAACTGAATTTGCATAGCCTAACAATATGCCAGAGTATAGAAATACAGGTGAGCTATTGGTCCGATTCGTGACTTTTCACGTAATCCTTAATTACTTTGTTTTCTAATTATTACTGTAATTTCAAATTAATTTATACAATTGTTACAGATATAGATATATATCCCATAAAAATACTTTTTAATCACGTTTGAAATCTTTGTAAGCAACCTGTTATTGTGTTATTTTTTTCTATTAATAATGTTCACAAATATTTTGTATTATTTCAATGTCTTAAGCGTAGTTCCTCGCTTTTTACCACTTTGGGGAATACATTAATTCATTAGGCACTTATCAATGGGCAAATGTCTGGCATGATTAATTTACATGTACTTTCATTCTGATTCAAACATCAAACATTGAAGATACCTTGACCTGTCGTTAGTGCGTTTTGCTATCCCTTAATTATCTTTTCTGTTATTGTATGGACTTACTTGGTAATTGCGTGTCAATGTTTTCAACAGGTGATCCGTCACTGATGTATCCAGTGAGAGACGTTATTGGGTGTCATGCTTCACTCAAAGGTACTATCTACTAAATCCATCTCCTTGAAAAACCTTCTAAACTTCATATTCTAAGACTGTTATGAAAAATTCTTCATTTTGAATCATCAATCTCCTTATAAACAAAATCTAAACTTCGTATTCTAAGACTATTGTGAAAATCCCTTTATTTTGCATAAACTAAAAAGGAAGTGAATTCGCTGCATCTTATTTCCGTCTTTTTCTTATAAAGTATTATTTCGAATCGGAAAAAAATGTCTTTAGCTTATCAAACGAATTCATTGATTACTGTACAGGAAATATACATTGGAAATCTGTCAATGCAAATCAATTAAGTAAGTAACATAACAATTTCAACCTGAGTTTATTCATTACTTTCTTTGTATCATTTTATCCAGATGGAGCGACGCCTCGTCAGAATATCGACTACTTACTTCTAAGAACAGATGCCAAGTATTGGAGAAAAGGGATCGTGGAAATGTTACAGGGCCAATCCAGGGGAGACAATCAAAAGGACCTGCTAAGTTTTCTAGTTTCAAATGTACGTTAAAATTTAAGTTAAAAATAACTAATAGATATAGCCGGGTAGCCGTTAAATGTATACCTAACTGGTATTCTAGTCTCCCATATCATCTAACGATTATTTAGTTCACCATCCTCATGCTTTCGGTCTTTTTGAAATGGCTTGGACCAAGAATAGATATATAATTACTAATGGTATCATAGCCTGAACGGATACACTTTGATATAAGCCTGTATAAGATAGTTAAAGTCAATGTCAAGCCACAATTCCGATAACAGTAGTTATCGTCAACGACTTATAGTGATATTTGCAATGCTGTATGATAAAACAATGGTGAAGGCATATGATTTAATACTGTTTTTTTTTATTTATGTTTTGGCACAATTATCTTTTTGTTTATTATAGGTGACAAATGCTATTCACGCACGAGAAATTGGACCACATATGTTGGTAACAATGAACTATGAAGATGTACCAGACAACCTTGACCTTGTAAACTGGAGGAGAGTTCTGGTAGGCCTGAACATGGTACTAGAGGAGCCGGATACAAACCGTGATATACGTTCTATTGGCGTCAGTGTGGACAGCCAAACGGACGTCACCAGTCTTAAAGGGTTTCTGGAAGTACTGGGGTTCTTACAAGGTAACACACTTGTTATAGACTTAACAACATTTGACTTAGTTAAGATTTCCTGAGATATTTACACTAGAGATTTGGAACCCTGTTGTAACGTTTACCTCCCTCTTATACCATAAATATTTTTTTTTAAGATTGAATCAATGCATATACAATTGAACAATCCTTTAACTTATTTACCCCTGAAATTCCAAAATGTCACATTCCAGTCTATGAACTGAATGAATCTAAATGCATCCTTATTTGGTTCATTGGATTAAAAGTCAGTGTTATGTAAGCATTATTTAAATATAGCAGCACTAAGTATATCCGATACTTAGTGTTGCTATACTCATGCTGGGCCGATTTTATACACTGTAGTTTCCGTTCGTATTCACATTTCCCTCGTTGACTTGCATATTACCTTTATCCGACTGCTTTTTGTATCTGTTTTGTATTATTATTCGTTTTGTCTTGTTGACTTTCATGTTATTTTACCCCTGTTCTTGTTGTATCTGTTTGTTATCATTATTATTCTTTTTGTCTCGTTGACTTGCTTGATACTTTCACCTTAGTGGTTTTAGCCAGTATCTGTTACATCCCTATGAAGTTAAAAGATAATGACTTAAATTCTTCATTATTTATTATCACAGAACTACCTCTGGATGTTGTGGAATTCATAAGCAGACTCAGTAAATCTGATGCGTCGGCGATATATGAAACGGTAAGTTGTTTGTTTATCAGTTAAATCATAACTATAATCTTTCTATTTTATGCAGTTTGTCTTGAGTAATTTGTTACACGTATCGGTTAATCCAGTTTAATCATAACCTTAAATAGAATCAGTTTGCGTGAATCACTAAATCGTTGTCAAATATATACACCCTTATATACATAGAACCCTATAGATTATATCAGAATGTTTCACTATAAAGAAACTTATTTCTTGGTAAAAACCTTGTAAAGGTACTTTTTTTTTTATTTTTTTTTTTTTTTTTTTTTTGCATTCTTATAGAGATAATTTACCATAATGTTATTTTCAGCTATCGGATACGTCCAGCGGATTCCCTATACCGAAATACTGCTATGGGACTGTGGCGACATTGTATGAACGCCATATGGTTGCGATGAGGACGTTGGGTTTCTATAGAAGGTCACCAGAGGAACAAATATCATGGACAAAACCAGAACGTGTTTCTATAACAGCTGTGATATGTGTTATACAAGGGATATGTAAATCTCTATCTGGTGTTCAGGAAAGTTGTGGAAAATGAAGTGAAACGTATTTATTTCCATCTCATTGAGAAACGTGACACAAATTTATAATCGACTTCCCTGTTTTAAAAGCAAAAGTGTAAAGATGCTTCCGGACAATTGTGAATTCCATTATGTAATCTGAGTAAAAGGTTAAAGTCCCAGTTTCCTGTTCAAAATTTATATTTAACAGGGTTTTATGCGGGGGAGATCCATCGAAAATTTCCTCGGCATTTCATCACTCGATTACTTTGACTAACTCTCTGATCTGATGTATTTTATTGAAATTTTATGTTTTGTTATTTAATTGT
This sequence comes from Argopecten irradians, assembly GCF_041381155.1. Lineage (NCBI taxonomy): Eukaryota > Metazoa > Mollusca > Bivalvia > Pectinida > Pectinidae > Argopecten > Argopecten irradians. Next base: position 10,794,823 of record NC_091139.1, read on the forward strand.
AAGACTCCGTCCATATGTCTTAATTATATTTATATGTTATATTTTGTTATGGGTTTGTGCAATATTTATTTTCATTTTTTTAGACTTTTGTAATAACCGCCATAGCATACTACCATAAGTAATTTTTAACAAGAATATTGTATGATTATTGATGCAAATGTATGTTAATCATGTAGTTTGTGGCACTTGACCAAGTAGCTCCAGGGGTCTATTAAACTACAGACGTTTGTAATATGCTTGTTTCTGTTATTTTACTTATTGACCGTCAGGGATCATATATGTGCGTATATGTAATATAATCCCCTAAATATTAAAGATGCTCCACCGCCGACAGAGCATAAATGATATTCATCATTCGAACAATAATCTGTGTTTAATCGTGTATATATATATGCCTAATTAACACAAAAAATAATGTAAAATAATTTATTTCGCCTTTGGTGCATGCGCATATAGAATATAGTGCCACGGATTTTTTTCGGGATGCAATTAATTGTTTTTCATATTTTTAACTTGAAGGAAAATTAGAAGCTTAAACTTTTCAATGGTGGTAATGGTGTAAAGTAAGTAACTTTTGTAATAGAAGAAAAATACTAAATCGTCTGCTCCTGTTTTTGATAGTAAAAAAATACCATTTGTCAGCGGTGGAGCATCTTTAAGGATTAAAATACAATAATATACATTTGTCACAATCTAAGGGATGAAATAAATGAATCGATTTGCGAGTAAAAAACGTTGATTCTTGTAAGAAAATAAAATATGTGATTTTACAAAATGCAAATTGCATACTGCATGACTTAAAATTCCGATGTGTATTAGCTTACATTAATGTTTCGTAGTTGCTACATGTATATCTCATTGAAAAGCATGGAAAAACAATACAGTGAAACGTGGTATAAATAACACCTCTGTACAAAGGACACTTGTCTATAAAGGACAGGCATAAATACGATTGACTTGTGTATAAAGAATATCTGACTATAAATGACATGTTTGCTGTGTCGCATTGGTATCCTTTATAGAGAGGGTTAACTATACAAGGAAATGTAAGAATTATTCTATTTAACTTGTGATTATACACACTAGCCACGAAAGAAGTATTTCCAAATTCAAACCACAAAAGAGAATATTAAAGGATGTATTATACTATACAGAATAAAAACTACTAGTGATATACTTGTACTTGTATTTACACCATTTTAATTTTGTTTATGCAAAAAACATTGACCGTAGCATACATGTTCAATATGGATGTACATCACACGCCTTTGTCATCTATCAAATAGTATCTGTAAAATATGGTCTATTATTATTGTGATGTCTTTAATTGACCAATGTATATATATACTTGGAAGGGTCTCGTATGTCTTTGAGGGCGAAGAGACTTCGAGAAAAGAGGGAGGAGTGTAGCGGGAATGGACTGGGTCGATCATCGGTGACCAGGTAGCTCAGTCTGTAGAGCACTCGGCTAGTGTTCGGACGGTCCCGGGTTCGAATCCCGGTCTGGCCCCTACATTTTCTCCTTTCCAGTTACATACTGTTAAGTACAATCTGTCGCATTAATGCATTAACTTTAAGCACTCACTCCGGTGGGGTACGTAGGCAGTGGGTTCTGGACGAGATACTCATTATTCTATATAAGTTGTAGCGTCATCTGCTACTTAGCATAAATGGGGGGACGACTGGTTTATTCGTTGTCAGTTTATACATATGTAATGTGACAGGATGGCGGTGTTGTTCTGTGTCTCTGTCAACATGCTTCAGTGAGATTGTACTACAAAAAGGCACCAACAGTTAACTAGTGCACGGAGACACAACACTAATATACCGCAGCCTCCCAAAATATACAGCCGCCCTAAAATGACTCTAGCTATTAATCAGACCTTAAGTCTGCTCATTATGCACAAAATTACGCATTGTTGTTAATTCTGTACTATATCAATATAATTCAGAAAATGTGCCCATCTCAGTGAAAGAAATATGTTGTGGATTTAATATAAAATTAAGAACGAAACAAAATAAAACCACTGAAGTCTGGTTTTTATAAAGGAATCAGTACCTGTTTGAAAACGTGTCGATTAGATTAAGATAAGAAATAAAAATAAACACATTATAACGGTATTGAATTATTTAATAAATAAATAAACTAAACAGTCAAATCACATTTTACCTACAAACATCCAACCGCGAAAAAAAAATGATGGGATTTAATATAATTATTATATCTTCAGAATGTTTTTCTTTGAAGTGGGGCTTTCGTTGAGAAAGTCATTAATTCTTTCGGATTTGCTTTTTTTCTTTGCTGAAGTACCCTATGAGGTATTTAAAATTAATTCAACACTCATTAATGGAATAATTCTACGACAGTGATTTACCTTTGTTGCCATATTTTCCAGTTTAAATATTTCATTAAATCAAAATATTCAATTTGGATCGGGCAGCAGGCAGAACCTATATACGCCGTCTCCGCAAGTTGTCATAGCTTTGCATACTGTAGTAATGTTATCGGAATTAGGAAGGAAGTTGTTATTGTCCGTTAGAAATCAAATTTATTACCTTGAGCCTTCAGATGTATAAAAAACCATCATATCCAAAGCAAATAGATTTGATTTATATCTTTAGATAATCCAAATGGGAAGGACTGAATTCAAGACTGAGGAGGTCATCAGGACCGAAAGAAATTAATCAAATAATTAAGTATTTACCATTCTATGAAATATAATTAATATGAAATTTCAGATACATATGTATATAATCTTGATTGTATGATAGTTTCGTGAACTTAGGACATTGTGATAATTGATTTTATTATTGATCGAAATTAGGAGCATAAAAAATCGAGAGACAAAAAAACCAACAGTATTGATACTAGTAGCATTTATGAATAAATTGAAAATAATGAAATACAAATATAAGATGCAAATCTTGCATTCATCCATCATCTGCCAAACCTTTTCACATACAAACTGAAATGCATTTTCTTTTGGCAGTTTTTTTTCTTTTGAGATCATCTATTGGGAATGTTTGTACATTGTATATATATAATATTGAGAGCAATATAGTATATCTTCACATACCAAGGGTATCTAATACATGAAGACACTGTAACTTATGAACATTATCAATTATGATAACACGACCAATAACAGATCAAACCGTAATGTAGGGCTTACTATATACTTTAGTAACGTTCCATCTTTAGAAAATATCTTTTTTTTAAATAGAAATAAAAACATGCATGTTAGTCACATGTATGTGTGTAACAACTACTACATGATACATTCGACTCACAGGGTGCCAGCACCATTTAATTAAAGAAAACAAAATCAATATTGTATATGCAATTGTAGTGTGTGGTAGAGGATTGAGTATTTATATATCATCGTAATGACCCAACAAATGAAACTGACCGCATAAAATGTTCTGATGTAAAATGAAAATACAACTAAGCCAAAATGTCGTATAGATGGTGAATATCTTTTTAAATTATAAAAGATATATTACAGCGATAGTTCGCACTGCCTTCCAATGACTAGTTGATTTGATTTGATTTAACATATTTTATTGCAAATATATACAAAAGGATTGGGTACAAGTTTTATGCAACTTATATTGCCACCCTTTCCAAAATACAGAACGAATACAAACATGATATGCAAAGTAATGAAATATATAAATATGATTAAATAGTAAATAAGAACACTTTGGAGAGAAAGAGAGAGAGAGAGAGAGGGAGGGGGGGGGGGAGTAAGGAGAGGAAGAAAATTCAATGTCTTAAAATTGTAATACTAAATCGACTTAATTAATAAATAATAATTTGCGGCACCAGTTGGACTAATTATCTCGTTCTTTGCCTTCCCTCTAAAAGAATGTCCATCATACTCCTAAAATCTTTCTCCTAGCTGTTCAGGTCTTCCATCAAGCTGTTCAGGTCTTCCATCAAATGACTAGTACTTGATAATATCAGGTCAGACATTGATGCAATTCATGGATATAGGTAAACATGTATATACTTCGACGAATCGGAATAATTTGCAACTGAATGAATGCATTCTTAGTTACTGTAATTAATTGTTTTGCAGCTATTCGCGTTTTCAGTTTTCAAATCAATATCGCGGACATTAATTGTCGTAAAATCAAAACTTGAGATACATTTTCTGTATATGTCAATATTATTAATGTAGATAAATATTAATCGCGAAAATAGCGAACGTAAAATTGCACGCAAGTTGGTCTACAATAATTCGAGAATACAATGTTATTGCGCAATATCAATCTCTCCCAGGGTACATTGCGGCCATATTGAAATCTGAGGGCCGCAATGAACTCTGGGAAAGATTGGCAAACTACAGTAAATGTTGTCGACAATAGGAAAATTCTAGATAATAAATATATTTGATAGATCGACGCTAGTCAAGGATCATAACGCTTCTGGGTTTTTTTTTACAAGGAATCGACGGAGAAACCCTGTTGGTTAGTGATACTTTTAGTGGGAAACTAATTTAATGTTATAAACCTAAACACAGAAACATTACTACATATGATATGCTTAGTCTCATTATCCAATACATGTAAACAATTATATATACATTATTCAACACACATAATAACGAATAGCCGGAGAATTTCGCAGGTAAAAAAAATCGAGATTTTGAACGAAAACGAGAAAAATGCAATTTTGACGAATTGAAATTTCTCAATTTGACTATCAAAAGCATATATAATTTGTTATTTCACGATTTTGCTTTGCGATCACATCCATGTACCGCGAAAGCTCAAAAATAACTTTTCCCACGAAAATCACCGGCTATATTAAGTATAAGAGACAAAAATAATTAAACGATTGCTAAATTAGCGATCACAGACAATGGGCCTGTTCCACAACACATTGATACAACGGAGATGCTGAGGTAACTTTATACGTGAGAAAATAACACCGTACTGTATTTGTTTATTTTGGCCTTCAAACATTTTTTTAATGGCCTACTGATATTATAAAATTAATTCGATTAAACATATAAAGCATTTAGATTTTTACCCCTGACCAATAAAACTGATTTTAAAAAATAGCAAGCCAGCATATAAAATTGGAAAAATACATGTATAGCTAATCCAAGACAAAAATTGTCATATAAAATTAGAATTTGATTTCTTCTTTATTTCTTTTCATTTTTTTGGAGGTGATAGTAATATCTTAGTATTTAATACATTGTTTGTAAAGAGACAACGGCAGTTTTTTTAATCTTAATTTGAACATAAATTGCCTTTTGACGGAGATAAGTCATCTTTTAATACACCTATGTGTATTATCTGTATGATTAAAGTATGCGTTATCAGAACATAACAAAATAATTAATAAGCTTCACTAATTAGTCGCCTGCACACCCGAAGGACCTCTCAGCAGGCCACGTAGTACGTATAAGATGGACTTTGTACAGTCTCCACGCTCTGGTCGTGTCCACGTAAGCTCCTCCTGGGGAGATCGTCTGTAAAATCCTATAACTCTCATAGCCTCCATGTTGTGGTCATATAAAGAACGAATATGTGGCAAATACATGAACGGTATAGAAAAATTCATAGAAGTGTCGGTCAACTGAAACATAGAAACAAGTCATATAATAAGTGTGCTTGAACCATGGAATTGTGATTACAATGTAATAGAAAAAAAATCGATAACTCTAGTAAAAATAATTCATTACATGCATTGAGCTGTATTAAAAAGTAGTATTAACAATGCTTTTTGGGGTACCATTATTTGAGGTAATGGAATCTTTTTGAAAACCATCATTAATCATGGAAATGATAATTTTCTTAAGAATGTTATGCGTAAGAATTCGATATGAAAAACTTACCGTCTCGAACAGAATACCGCCCTGTGTTTTGTCAATGTGTAGCACCAATTGGATGACGTTCCACGGAAGTTCTGCGCGAAAAAAAAAGAGGAAAACACTGAAATAATTGCAATCGGTACTTTGTTTTCTGATTTTGAAAATATAACACAAGCCAATCTACATTACATCGGAGATATAGAAAGCAGCTTAATCTCTTGATGTCTCTAAATTTCTTATTATATGTAACTTCACTATGAGTTTTCACATTTTCTTGAATTTTAACAACCCGTGTCCTTTCTAACACTTCTGATATCGTGTTATGCAATCCAAGATAGGATAGTGTATGACATCGTTAATGTATGAAAAGGATGGCACGTAGTCTTCCCTCTACGTATATTAGGAAAAACACAAACAAAAATGGCAGCGTTTTGTCATCATTTAATGTGAACAGTCGGGCAAGGATGGCTAAAGTCGGTAAAAATGGTGTGAATGTATCCAGTATAATTTCTTATGAAATAGAAAAATAAAATCTCTCGCCAATATCTGTCTGCGTACGAAGAAATTAATTTAAAGTATAGGAATCCTAAAACGTCCTCCCGGCTGACTATTTCCGTGGTTACATTTCCACGCAGCCTCGCTTTCAATGCTTTCAACTTTCCTTTACTTTAATGGTCAGAACTGGGAAACGTAAGCAGAACTTGGCCGTCGTATTAATATGTGAGAACTTTTGTAAGGCCAATGAACGCATTTAGACTGGTTTTCTTTGCCCGACTATTCACTTTAAATAGTTAGGTATTAATATCCAGTTTGATTAAAAAAACTTTTAATCATTGTTAAACAAGTTCATTGAAGTGGCTGTGGTACCTGATCGTTTAAGTTTCCTCCAATTACATAACTGGCCCTATACATCTCTAATCTTATATTTTATACTGGATACTCTAAGTTCATGCACTAAGAATCTTAGACTTAAGTCTAGACTCAGCCAAGCATTCACAGCGTAACTTTTTGTAACGTCATCTTTGATTGGCTTAAGATAGTTTTGGACTTAAGATTGTTTTATAATCCTAAAGCTTGTCTTCGTATAGCCATAGAATTACAACACTTTCATGCAAAATTAATTTTGTTTTGATGTATAATCAACTTTAAAACTATCTGACACAACACTTTGATCTTAATATTTTCGGCTGTTTAACTTACCTTGAAATGCCTTGAGTAGAATTAATAAACCGTGTAAAGAATTAATGTGTGTATCATGTCCTATCGCAACTGCTATACTCCTGATTTCAAAGTTCGTATCTGGTTCCTCTAAAACCAGTGTCATTCCTATTAGAACTCGACGCCAATTTACTAGGTCAAGGTTAGGCGGCTTCAAGTCGTAACTAATTTGAACGATGGTATAATGACCACCATTTCCACAAGCTTCAATGGCATTCCGGATCTGAAAATAAATCAACAGGTCAGACTTTTAATTATACACTCGGTCACAACAATATTCTTTCCGTCAGCTCTAAACGTGATATCTACGTACAATGAAACTTCCCCAAATCGATCATTCTCAAATGAAATATTCTGGGGAAAATAAATTTTAAAGTTGTTGAGACTAGTCAGATCCTGTCATGACATCAACTTTTCTTTATTTAACCATGAAAAAAGAGTACAAAATACAGTTTTAAATTTAAAATATTTGTCTCAATCAAATCTTAAACGTATTATGTTATAAAACATTTTGTACTTTTAATATGAGAATATAATCAACGCGGAGGAATTCGTTAACGCAAAGTCCTCATCATATTACATTTATATTGCAGTTTATAGGGTTGTGTCTCCTTGTGAAAGTAAGGATTTTATTATAAGGAGACCAAAAAGTTAGATACACACCTGGATACTGCATAACCTAACATTTTCGTAGTGAAGAGTGGTGTAAGGATTTGAAAAACAACAAAAGAAAGTACTCGTAACTATTTTATATGATGAAATATTAGGATTCGAGGGGAAATGACTACTTACATTGGATATAAGAAATGTAATATCTGCTTGTAAAGACTGCTGATCTTGATGTGGTCGTAACATTCCAATAAGACCCTTCCGCCAGTACCGGATTTGTGTCCTCTGTAGTAGACAGTCTATACACTGAGATGGTAGAGCCGTCGGAGGGTCGCGAACCTCTGTATAACGGAAACAGGTGGTATTATTATCTGAAGATCGATATCAATAATATATAAATTTGCATCACCGCCGACAGACTTAAACATATTTATCTTTTGGAAATTAATTAATGGTTAATCTTGTATATATATTTCTATTTGTATAAAAGTACACATTTAATTATCTGTTTTGCTTGTCAGCGCAATCAGTATCTCATTCCATATAGGGCATAGCACCATGGATTGTTTTCGTGATGTAAGTAAGTATTTTACATACTTTTATTCTGAAATGAAATAGGAAGCTCAAACTTTTCAATGATGGAAATAGTCTTAAAGTAAGTAACTTTTGTTTCTGAAGAAAAAAACTAATACGTCTGATCCGTTTTTTGATAGAAAAAAAATACGCATTTAAGTATTCGTGTCTGTTTTCATGAAAATCACTATATGATGTCAATCAAGTACTTTGAACCATTTGGTTCGTCTGTGAATACTGGTAATCAGTAATACTGTTGTAAGCACCTAGTTATCCCTATGGGGCCCATGTTGCGTATGAAAACAGATTTCTTCATTTTTCCCTATAATGTTCTTGTTTTTAAAAGTATATGTATTTTTAAGTAGCAAATAAATAGTCATGTAAACATAAACTGTTTCATAGGTATTCTCAGTAGCAGGAAAACGGGAAACTGCTACACTCAGTTTCAGTCTTGAGCAACAGTTCCCAAGGCCTTCCCAGCTATTTCGGGTTTAAAATTTGACTGTTCCTCTCGGTATCAATGCAACAATTGTATACTGTCATACCGGTATTATGGTAATTAATTTGAGGGTACACAATTAAAACAAACACTTATAGCAGCAGCTAATGATAGCTATCAAAGGTAGATAACGTTGTAGTATAAAAAACAGCTTAATGTGTCTTCAAACATCGTACTTGAAACATGCAAAGTACTTATTATCTGATTCCTTTATAAACACAATGATTGTTGTACCATATCACAATAAATGAAGTACATGTACTCTATAGGAAGCAAGCAATGTATGAAATGAGTTATATACCTTAGCTTTTTGTGCTTTCATTTTTGGAAATTTCTCAATATAAAAATGTAGATTTGATTAAAATGGCAGACTAAGTAGCATTAAACAGATGCACAGGACAACTTTCAACATAAACTTTGTAGTATTGTATTAGCTTAGCGTGATATCGATACAGGCAGATATATTATACAATATGTGAAGGTGAAGATGATGTAATTTCTTCCGCAATTATATGCTAGTGTAAGAAGAATTAACAAAATAAATTGGATAACTTTCCTTCGGCGCTTATTGTATTAGCATAGCATAATTAACTGTTGTACCAAGTAGCGTTTGGTCAAATTATAGGGACAGGCATTTTATAAGTAGATAATATGTACATAATCTCAATATTGAAAAAAAATCTTAATGACAAATTAATAAAGTCTGCAAAAGCTTAAATAGTTTCATTTTAACATAATTAATCATATCATATTTACAAAATGGTTTATATAAAATGATGACCGGAGTAAAGAATATCAACAATCACATTTGTAATTATGTCATGTAGCAAATAAAAAGCAACGCTAATAAACCACAGCAATTATGACACTTTTGATGTGAAAGATTCTTATATCACAATATGTAATTCATTAAAGGAAACTCATGCTGATTTTTATCATATGGCAACCCGTGGTTACTAAAGATTATGGAGAAGTTTTATGGTCGACAGTCTTATGAATCACGTCGTTTTCTCATTTATATCTTGTTCAGTGTTTTTACAATACAACTAGTAAACTAAGACACTGCAGAAATTGAACAAGGATTATATTTTATTTGAAAAAAGTAGTATCTTTATTCATAATAAGATTTTTAAATTTGTCTTAAATTTGTAGCTATTTTTATATATAAAATATGGTCTTTATACCAATTGGTCTCTAAACATAAATTTTACTGACATTAGTCATTTTGTGCCCAAAGACATTGGTCTTATTTCTCACGCATGTTCTCGTTTTAAAGAGGTGGTCATTAAGGCAGGTTTTATTTGTATTGTACACTACGCTTTTATTTTTTATGTTAAGAACTTAACATCAAGATTGATATTCGCATAACAACTGTTTCATAATTTAACATTGAGATGTGATTACTGATCTACAAAGTTTAAATCTATAAAAAGTTGACTAAATTTGAACTCCATTGGTGTTGTATATTCATTTAGAAGGATAGTTATAAAACTAAATTGCTGATCAACATCAAGATAGAGCTCTCCGTATTTTACCTATGGCTCCACCATCCGCCATCGATTTCCACACACACATTTACCCTGGAATAAAGAAAAACACATGTAACTAATAGGAAAAAACAACATAAGTTTACTTACATACCTTTAAAATACAATGTATAAATCATATACATAGAACAAAAGGGGTACCTGTAATTGTCACCATAATATCGCATGTCCCTAATAAAGCAGATGTGGATATCCTTCATAAAAAATAATGATATACAATGTATGTAAACATGCTTTGTTCTTATCAATAGCATTTATTCACCATGTACCAGAAGTTTTAGATATACACGATATTGCCATTGCTTTTATCATTATTGATGTTATTTATCAATATTAATTATTCTCCAGCTAAATTATTACAAGCTTTATATAGATTTTCATAAAAAAATATACTTACAACTTGCGATAACATGAAACATATATACATTTATATGTGATATAATGGGATACTACATTCTTTTGTTAATAGAGTCACATTTTCTGATGCTTGACAGTAACAATTGTAAGTAAATAAAAAGATATCTCCTCGGACGAATGCTGATGAACCATGCGTATAATTGACAAGTTCGAAATATTATAAGAAACAGGCAAAAGGTATATCTCGGTTGAAATAGATAATATAGTGTTTGTATATCACGTTCCACTACAAAAACGTACATCGGCCAGTTAACTAGTGGTAGAAATTAGTGGAAGCTTATTGAGACAAAGTCAAAACGTCTTAATCATAATGATTAATCATTTTATTTACTATGAAGAAAATGATAAGAAAAGAAATGAATAGTGAAAATTAAGAACTAAAAATGTCGAAGACAGCATAACACAAAAAAAGTAATTCTATATCAGGACAGTGCACAATTCTGTTCATTACATTTTATTATGTTTTTTTTTTTTTTGTTTCTTTTCAATAATTTATCTAACGTTGCAGCAATTCATGTATTCGATGATATAGCCGTGCTTTAATTTTTGCAATTATTAATTGATATAATGTTAAGAATAATCACCAGAATTGAAGTAAAAATTTAAAGTGAATAGTCGGGCAAAGAAAACCAGTCTAAATGCGTTCATTGGCCTTCCAAAAGTTCTCACATATTAATACGACGGTCAAGTTCTGCTTAGTTTCCCAGTTCTGACCATTAAAGTAAAGAAAAGTTGAAAGCATTGAAAGCGAGGCTGTGTGGAAATGTAACCACGGACATAGTGAGCCGGGAGGACGTTTTAGAATTTCCATACTTTAAATTAATTTCTTCGTACGCAGACAGATTTTGACGAGAGATTTTATTTTTCCATTTCATAAGAAATTATACTGGATACATTCACACCATTTTTACCGACTTTAGCCATCCTTGCCCGACTGTTCACTTTAAATAAAATGACTAACAAATATTGAGGTCAGCAGACTAGCGCCAATTTCTGAAATTTAGTTTTGTACAGTTGTATCTGATTTTTGTCGATGCAAAATAAAATTGCTAAGAATATTTTTTCGATCTCCTCGCGTTTTGTAAAGTATTTTTCATTTGTTTATTAGATCAAATCCCTATTACTCGAAAACCAAATCGAAAAATACCTTAATAAGTAAATTAAATTTTAAATATATAATACACAATCATTTTGTGATAAGGTTTTTTATTAACTTGACGCATTTGTCTTTCGAAAGGGATCTCGGAGAGTGATATTTTAAGAAATGTGTTCAAGAGAGGTCTTAATGTAGGCTGAAAGGTTATGTTCTAATGCTATCAAAAAATAAATCATTTTGATTTATTATTAAAAACATATTTCAATAAAATTTCGGTTGAGCTGATCAAAGTATTGGTTGTTGTTGTTAAGTTTTTTGTGTTAATACATTTCAGTTCTAGGTTACATAGGAAATATGTTGTTGGTTCGGGTAGTGTCTCGCAAAAGAATCAAACAATTTTGTTTTTGTGCATTTTGCAAAGAATTCACACTGAGAATTCTATAATTTATTCTTTATTTGAGTGTATGCAGTTATATACTTCTCGTTGTGTTGAAATGGTTGCTAAATAATTATGTCAAAATTTCTTTGTTCATTTTTACGTTTTGATAGGTTGTTCCATTTGAGCTGTGCGAAATATAAATTACTGAAAAGGACAATAATTTGAAACCTGGACCATCTTGGTGCATTTCCCGTATGGAGCTCTTGACATTCTTGGGCCTGAACTATTCCTTCTATTGCAAATCATATCTTTGATGGACAAAAGTCCAAAGAATTGATACAAGCCGCATATGATTTTTTTCTGCAGCAAAGCTGCATATGATTACAAAGGAGGCCTGTTGCTGATCTTGGGCTCACAACTATATAATCTATGGTAAGTGACATACAATTAAATCGTATCTAAAAGTAGTGTTTACCCTTAATAAACATTTATTAGTATATAGACTAATATATATTCGATAATTTACGTTTAGGGGTCTTATTTTGAGGCATTACTTTTAAGTCATCAGTTCGGTGTATTTTAGGGGAAGTTCGCACTTGTTTGTGATGGTAATAAATATGCATGAATAAAATAATCCTAATCTGGCATGAGAGTTGACAAATCTAGTTTTAATCTTACTGATAAAGTGTCGGTGTTAGTTTAACATCAACTGATATACAAAATGTAAATTTACATAAACAATAGAGAGTATCCACTGAACTTTGACATACATACATGTATACTGCGATGGAGCTCTTGACATTCTTGGGCCTCGAACTATTCCTTCTATTGCAAATCATATCTTTGATGGACAAAAGTCCAAAGAATTGATACAAGCCGCATATGATTTTTTTCTGCAGCAAAGCTGCATATGATTACAAAGGAGGCCTGTTGCTGATCTTGGGCTCACAACTATATAATCTATGGTAAGTGACATACAATTAAATCGTATCTAAAAGTAGTGTTTACCCTTAATAAACATTTATTAGTATATAGACTAATATATATTCGATAATTTACGTTTAGGGGTCTTATTTTGACTGACATACAATTAAAAATTACTTTTATGACATCAATTCGGTAAATTTATTTTAGGGGAAGTTCGCACTTGTTTGTGATGGTAATGATTAAATACGATATGCATGAATAAAATAATCCTAATCTGGCTTGAGCTGACAAATCTAGTTTTAATCTTACTGATAAAGTGTCGGTGTTAGTTTAACATCCACTGATATACAAAATGTATATTTATATAAACAATGGAGAGTAACATCCACTGATATACAAAATGTATATTTATATAAACAATGGAGAGTATCCACTGAACTTTGACATACATACACATGTTTACCTGTATGTATTTTCTGATTTTAACTAAGTAAATTACGTCATTCACATCTTAATTATTCTTTGCAGACTTTGATGACACCTATTTCATAAAATTCTACACTGTAAGTTGTATTATGTCAATTTTCAATAAAAATATAATATTGTGATATTGGTACATAATTATTTTACTGCATTTTTTCATGAATATTAATGACAACTTTAATAACTAATTTAGAAATAGACAAATAAAAATATAAATCTGTTGTGATTTGTTATAAGTCTTTTTAAAATGAATCTATGTATAATTTGACAGACGAGGAAGGTATATGGTATAACCTCATCAGACGTGATATCCAAAATGGCAGATAATGGCAAATATTCAACGATTTCATTCTAAATTCAATTTAGATGAAACCTTAAAATCAAACTACATTATCACTGGAAAAAAAATCTTGATTTTTTATCAACTGGATGAAATACAGTTTTAGATACAACGTAAAACTATAAAACATCTATCAAATCGTTAAATCAGGTATCGCTTTATATTATGCGACGGACCACTTGTCATCAGAGAAGTACACTTAACAACGTAATAACCAACTGATATACTACCTACTTTATCATTGTATCCTTGTGGATCCCATTGTGGTATTACAACATCCACTCTGTTTTGTCCAGTTCCCATAGTAACGAGAATCTTCTGTTCTGACCAATAACAAAACCTCGACTTACGTGATCAAGTATTACGTACTATAAATAAATCGATAATCTATGTCCAATGTACGGTAGCTCATACTAGCTAGCTATGCCGCGGCGACCTTTCTCTGACCTCATTATACACTACCTTAATCGTTTTGTTAATAAATCAATTAGAATTTACAAACGTATGTAGTGACAAAGGTTCTTCGATAAGAGGTCTTTTTAGCAAAATAGTTAAACTTAATAAAATTGTTTTCTTTTTGCATTCTGAGCATGGTAAAACGAGAAGCTGTGCAAGTCATATTGTGAGTATGAAAATTACATATTCATCATAACGAATCAAAAATAAATGATATGGATTTTTTTCTTTTCTTTTTGTAGATGACTAAGAAATATCAACTTAGTTAAGGTATAAAATGTGTTTACTATTAATTTTAAGGATTTTTTTTAATATCGTTATCGTTTTTAGCAAGTCATGTCGTGTGAATCGTTCAAAAAAAGTAATGTGTAGCAAAGAAAATGTTATCAATTATTGCTTTTAAATTACAACTGAACGTACTCATAAGCAAAGTAAACATGTGAAAAACACAATATATATCGATTTCAACTTTCCCATGAAATTTCAACACGTGCATTAATTAATTCAGAACATACATATGTATAGTGAATTAATCATTGAGGCTTCGAAATACATGTAGCAACGGTACTTATTTTTCAATTAATAAAAACAAACATAAAAATACCTTCAATTTCATCCCATGAAACATTCCTCTAAAAGTTAATAAAATCTTACTGATTAAAAACTAAGCACAATGACGAATATGAATAAATTTTAGATATCGAAGAGCAGTGTTGGTACACTGCATGCTACTTACTAGTATTCATTATGTTTACTAAGTAAATCATGGCGTATAATATTTACATTCGGTGACCAAATTAATATCATTTATTTAATAGTGATCAGTACCAAATTTATTAACAAGTAATTAGGATGCATGCTTAAGAGGATTTTGCCATCACTACTCTAGTTTAACAGAACAAATGCAATTTGCTATAGTTTAGATGTATACTTTATATATCACTACTTCACCTAAATACATTTGGATACAGATAATGCAACAACACATCTTGGATGTGAAATAACTGAAAATGAGAAAAGGAACAAATAAATCGTCATAACCTTACATCTGTTCCAATAATAAGAACTATAGGGGTGGATGCCAACATACGTGTAATTTGCACAAACTAGACTGTGTAGAATAATTCTTGCACGTAATTTGCAATATACATACCGGATTGATGAAGAATTGTAATTCCCAAATATGATGCATTTATAGAATACGCTGATTCAGCATAAAATCTAATGCCATGCCACATCTGAGATCGCTAAAATGGTATTTCTCAAACTTTACCCCGTCGATGGCCTCAACTGGAAACCGAAGGGGGTTCCCCTTCTTTTCCGATGACCTAATTATAGCGCTGTTAAAACTATATTAGATCCCTCTAAAGCTGTTTGTTTTAATCACTTCTATTAGTTGTAGCAGTTCTTTAATTAATTATGAAATGTTATATGCAATATATCATTGATACAAAATCACTTTAATAACTTATTAACATTGACGTCTAAATATAGCTGAGCGAGGCAGGGTGTATTTATAGCGTTTTGAAGCGATCAGCTCTAGTTTGACACAAGAGAAACAGAAGATTTAAGCTTCAGATTGACATCAAATTTCTTGTATCAGATGTATATAGTGAGTTTTATATTGTTCAAAGTAGAAAATATAGATTATAGTTGTTAAAATCACAAATTTTTATATCGTGATGAAGATATCGAGTACCCTTGACTGGCCTCTTTTGTATTTCTGGACTCCACTAAAGATACTAATCACAAACACACAGGGGCTTTTGAGCGAGTTTTGAGCAGTTTTTAGGTATATATAGTAACAAAACTAATAAGCATGGATTGACTAACTTAATAATTATAACTAAGTCAACCTATGGAATCTCATGGGTCACGATCAATATCTATATATTGTAGATCGTAATTTTAAAAGATGTGGGATTTCAAGAATATATATACGTTTAATTGTTAATTTTGATAGATTAAATTGATGCAATCATAATCGCGAGCATTTTTATATGTATTTGTTTTTCTTCTTCTTAATTTGATTATTTTTATACAGAATAACCAAGATCTGTTTGTTTATGTTTCTTGAATAATAAAAATCCGCGTACATGCTGTCTTAAGGTTGTGGTTGTGTATTAGATATAATTTTAAATCGATTCCAAAATAAATATATTTGTGTTTTTAATTGGTCTATATGTAGTGGCAAGTTACTGAAATTAGATATTAGCAAAAAAATCATTCCATATAAAGGAATTGGAAAATGAATTTTGCCATATTGGATTCATATTGGACACAATAATATAAATGATTAACAAAATGCACTAAAAATAAAGACTTAATTAGCGTAAAGTCGAAAAGTAAAAATGTGTAAAATTCGTAAACGCGCTATTACCTCTGTAATCTGTCACTTATCCAAAATTTCAAATATGATGGCTTCTGTTTGCATCATTCCACACCATAGCATTTCTCCCCTCTCTCCAGCATATATAATTAGCTTACTCGTCAGCTCACCCTCGAATTTTTACTCATAGATTACTACAACAAAATTAACGAGCATCGCAAAGACACAATCTGCTGGTATGTGCATCATGTATGAGAAGTCACCTAGCTAGGTAGCCAGACTTCCGATCCATCTACCAACGAAAGAAACAGACAAACGCAGATGTATGTGTAGTAACACAGGGACCTGGCACGAACATTTTTAACCAACAGTATACATATATATATGTTATAGTACTATAATATGTATATGTATACTGTTAGTTTTAAAAAAAATCGTGCAAGGTCCCTGTGTGTAGTAACACTCTACATTTGCTTCAGGGCAATCATTGGGGGAAAGGCCAATCAGGGTTTAGGGGAGCTTTGATTACACCTTGGTACGTATACATTTGCACCTGTGTTTGAGAGAAGAAAGATATAAACCACCAGGATATAAAAATCGATCTTTCTAGATATCATTCATTAATATTCATATTTTTAATACATATATCTTTGCATTTCTACCCAAAATTAACGTGCGGCCATTTAATAGAACATCTTGAAGTAAGTTTATAACATTCATAAATTAATTTGGATTTATATCGTCACTTACAAAGTGGAGTTAGGATATATTTCATTTTATATTATTTTTCTGTGAAAGCAATCCCGGTAACTCTAATTTATTTCTGTTATACCTGTATATCCTTATTATACTATAGAGATTACTACTACTAACCCCTGTAATTATCGCCACCGATAGCGGCGACAATGGATTAAACAGGTCCATGATAGTTTGGCTTGTTACAAAGATGACATATATGATAATATTTTCTTGTACTTATTTATATGGTGTATGGAGAATTATATCAAAACCTTGAATTACATGTATCATATAAACTGTTTCAAGAGGGAAAAGTAATCGACGAGATGCATGTACAAATCATTACACTTTAATATGTATTTGTATATGTACACCAAAAGGCATGTCATCACACAGAAGTTTAAATCTAGTGTAATAAAAATCAGTGAAAGTAAAGATTATAAAACAATTAAATAAAACACCAAAGAGACCAATATCCACCAACAACAGGGGTGATGAATGTGGTTGGTAATGTCTTGAAAGGCTTGCCAGAATCAGTCGTGAACGCAGAAACCACGGAAGACTTTAAAACTCTGCTGAGTAAACCATCTACAGGACAACATGTATAGTAAATACTGTTACGTTTTGGACCTCAAATGTAATTAACCATTCACAACATACAATCTATGGAATATGTCTTATGATATGGACACAGAGGCTGTCAGACAAGGACGAATTCGATTGATAAAAAGTAGCCAAGGAAAATAATACAATAATAATGTATTTGGAATGCAACAAGTTCAATAAAACATGCATGAGTGATTGAATAGTGAAACTGTTTACACGTGTAGATCGATCTGCTATTCCAGGTTTCATGACAGATATGTTACAACTGATGAGGGAGATCCTCAGGGTTTCGAAAGATGCAGTTCGATGAAGACACTAAGAAAGTTTTACTATCGAAAAAATGAGGAACATGATTCCATCGGAACAAAGGTTAATTAGTTAATGGTATACATGTATTTTAAACAAGATTGCCTTGAACAGATAAGAACATCTTTAAAAGGCTTCTTTTACTCATGTCGTGGCCAGAAATTTGGTCTTCAGTGTTATTAATGATAAAAGAAATTTCGATAATGCTAATCTACATGTCATAATACCTGAATAAAATGCGTACATGCACAACATATAAACAAGGAGGTGCAACATCACAGGGGCCAGGCAATATCAGCTTAATACATTTTGACATATCTTATATATTCATTAGCATGTTGAAAAAACGGTAAAAAACATACAAAATATCAGAGATTTAAATAGTATTTATATTATATTTAAATCTCTGAAAATATGGAATAGAAAAGTAAGCTGTCAAGTTCTACGTACAGGTAATTTCCCTAATTTCCAAGTCTCTGTGTATAACATTACGACGTTAAAATTAACGTAGCAGGAATAGAAAAATACATATATAACACATAGAAAATCATATCTCCGTTTAACAGCCAAGATCCGGTAAATAGTTTGCTTCCCATTTTTTCGGATATACTGATTTATTTATAAATTTTTAGACGTCAAAGTATTATTAATATTGCATATTGGTTTGACTTGCACATATAAATGACTTTTTTACCATAAGCAATGGACTCAAATGAGTTATATAACTGTCATTTCCACTTTTATCTATAAATAATATAATGCAAATTTACTGATTCAATCGGTCTAACCGTCTAATCTAGCCCTACATACGAAGATCGGCTGCTCCCGGTTAAATTCGTAGAACTATAAAATGGTGGCATATTTCTGCCATCGAGTTGCCGACTTACGATCGCGACTAAATGATGTCGACATAATTAAGGCATTATGTCGACATCATATAGGAAGATGTCCACATAAACAGAAGAATATGTCGACTTACCACATGTAACTGCCCACACAATGATTCCAAGATAATGTAGAAAGTCGGTAACTCGGCGATTAATCGTGTTTATGCTCGGGCTGACACCGACTTGTCATTTATTGATGTCGACATCTAAACTTAAAGATGTCAACATCTGGTCTTGAAAGTGGAAATCAAAGGCCATCATCTCATAAAGCACGGTGTATATTCAGCAAGGCACCATATAGCAAAGATAGACCTCGATTTTGTTAATTCAGGTTTTTTATTTATTTGATTTCAAAATTAAAAATTGTGATCCTACACATCCCGGCCACGCAGCTGTAGTCTG
This sequence comes from Argopecten irradians, assembly GCF_041381155.1. Taxonomy (NCBI): domain Eukaryota; kingdom Metazoa; phylum Mollusca; class Bivalvia; order Pectinida; family Pectinidae; genus Argopecten; species Argopecten irradians. The sequence continues at coordinate 10,814,463 of NC_091139.1, forward strand.
CGTGTACGTAGCTGTTAGTCCGAGCTGAGGAAGTAAGGAGTGCAAAAGGACTCTGCTTTGTACAACGAATTTCCATCCTCTTGGCCATAATCATTTATTACTATATAACCGGTGGTTTAAAATTCGTTTAAAAGCTGTGTGTGTGTTTTATGGATTGGCATTCGTACCAAGTCCATGTGGTACATACCGTACTATACTATATATTAAAAGAATGAATGAAAAATGATAAATACAAAACAATGATTTTTTCATGTTTTATTTTCTTGAACATTACGAAAAGTACCAGTTACGTAATTTATAAGCCATAAAGGTCACAGTACAAGTACACAATACACATTGGGAAACCAGCTTTACTTGTTAGCTTGCCCTGTCCATATTTACATATTAAATATCTACATCCCTCGATAAACTTATATAAAGGCACAACGAATTTTTGCTACGGTCTTAATGGCCAGAGTCAACCTTTGGACTAAAAAATCCTCCCGGGACACGGTTTTAGCTCCAGACTCGGGATTTATCTGCATTTATTTTTTGTAGTAAAAACGTAGTAAAAAAAAAGGTCACGTGCTTATACCTCATTCATGCCATTGGCCGGAATATACAAGTGTATTATGGGTAACTAGTGATCACGTGATTGTGTGTTTACTTCCAAATATGGTGATAGTTTGCTTGCTATTTCTTCGGAAAAATTGATTTATTTGAAAATACATAGACTCCAAAATGTTATTATAATCTTGCATGCATATCATTTTGACTTGCACATATGTAATGTTTTAGTATAAATAATGAAATGAAATGAGTTATAAAACTGCCATATTCACGTTTTGTAAATAAATGATATAATGCGAATTGACCAATTCAATAGGTCTAACCGTCTAATCTAGGATCAGCGAAGATCGGCTACTCCCGGCCTATTCGTAGAATTTTTTAAATTTATATTTTTATATATTATTACCTGCTTTAGGTTTCATAACAGATACATATAACAGAGAGAAAATAAGATCTTCGTCAAAAGGCCAAATGATATATACTAAATACCAGGTCAGAGAAATCACTATATTTGGAAGTAAACACATACTCATGTGATCACTAGTTACCCATAATACAATTCCATATTTATTTCGGCCAATGGCATGAATGAGGTATAAGCACGTGACTTGTTTTACTATACGTTTGACTACAAAGAAGCGTGTTTTGTACCTTTATGGGAAAAATCTCCAACGGATCATGGTTTGATTTCCACCATTTGAAATTGTTAAAGATGCTCCACCGCCGAACGAGCATAAATGATATTCATCATTTGAACAATACCTGGTGTTTAATCGTGTATAGGTATATGTATGTCTAATAAACACAAAAATAATATAAAATATTTTGTTTTGCTTTTGGTGCATGCGCGATCAGTACTTCATTCCACATAGGATATAGTGCCAGGGATTTTTTTCGGGATGCAATTTATTATTTTTTATATTTTAAACTTGAATTAAAATTAGAAGCTAAAACTTTTCAATGGTGGTAATGGTGTAAAGTAAATAAATTTTGTAACTGAAGAAAAATACTAAATCGTTTGCTCCTGTTTTTGATAGTGAAAAAATACCATTTGTCAGCGGTGGAGCATCTTTAAGCAATACTATCATATCATTGTTATATTTCCAAATTCTTATCAAAGAAATGGTTCAGCTTCTGCGTAGCCCACTTAGCTTTTTGGGAATCCAATACATGTACTTGTACACATACAATGTACTAAGGAAAACGATGTGCATACACGGGCCTATGTGCTAAATTGGGACCTACAGTACATATATCTAAATATGTAGGACCTAACTCATTATATGCTTCGGTAGGTTTCGTACGAAAATGCCTAGATACTACTGGTTATTAGTACAAAAAATCCTAAGACAACTCCCATTTATTTTGTAGCATATGAAAAAATGTTCTTTTTAATACCAGGAATAATTAAAAAAAAGGATATTGAAAAATTGAAGTAAATGGAACATAATTATTTACAATAAATTAAATAATGCCATACCTATGATCTTAATACCACCTACCACACAAAATACATTGTTTACTATATAAAACACAATGAGAACCACATTATCATATGAATAAATTACTGAAATGATTTTTTGAGATTTGTTTAAATTTAAAAAAAAAATATTTTATATTTTTTTATAAATATTTTAAGAAACATTTTTGAAATAGTAGAATCCCTTGATGGACATTTTTAGTCTAGTTCAATTGTATTGAATTTTTATTTTTCAAAGGTTTGAAGATTACGTGATTGAACGTTTTATGAAATGTGCCGCAAAGCGGCAAAGTTTTCTAAAATGAAGTACGAAAAATGTGCAGGAGGACTCTTTTTCTTCCTACGCCCCTGCAGTTGCACATTAAATTTTCATGAACTTAGTACCCACCACTGACTGATGTAAATCATGCCAATAAAAGATGGATCCAAGGGCGTATCCTTGATTGATCTTTTCTCTATTTCTGTCATTCTTTACCCTTTTCTTTCCTCTTGGAAATATTTTATAACATGGGAAAACTAAAAAATGAAGTCTATATAGCAGTAATAAAAACCATAGCCACCTGTCAGCCATGTTATTTTCCTGATTGGTCACCTGAGTTCGGATACAGAATGAAACAAAGAAATACACTGTATGTATAAGCACCATATATTGGCCTATCAGGCCCATGATATCAGTCTGTAATGAGGTACGTATCAATTTAACCTTTTAATCTATGAAGAGTATTTGATTTCATTACATCTGTTACATTTTCTATGAAAATTGAGCAAATAATGCTCATAAATGATTTATATAAACTATGATAAATTCGACCCTCTCCCCCGGGGAAAATTCCGAGACCCCAGGGCCATGAAATTCACAATATTGGTAGGGGGCCTTGAGACCTTTCAATCTATGAAGAGTATTTCTGACAACCAAAATGATACATTTTCGTTCGGAACCTACCAAAGCATAACGAGTTAGGTCCTGAGGTCCCAATTTACCAGGCGTGAAGCTGCCATGTAAGCACATAAGCCCGTGCATGCACATCATTTTCCTCAGTATGTGTACACATGTATTAGATTCCCAGAAATCTAAGTGGGCTACGCGAAAACTTAACCATTTGTTTGGAAAGGATATGGAAAATAAACAATGATATGATAGTATTGCTTAGCAATTTCAAATGGTGGAGATGAAACCACGATCCGTGGGGGATTTTCCACATAATGGTACAAAATTTTTCCCCATAATGGTACAAAACACGCGTTCTCTGTAGTCAAACGTAGTGAAACAAGTCACGTGCTCATACCTCATTCATGCCATTGGCCGAAATAAATATGGAATTGTATTATGGGTAACTTGTGATCACATGAGTATGTGTTTACTTCCAAATATAGTGATTTCTCTGACCTGGTATTTAGTATATATAATTTGGCCTTTTGACGAAGATCTTATTTTCTTCTGTCTTATATATGTTCTGAAACCTAAAGCAGGTAACTATATATAAATATAAATTTAGAATTCTACGAATTTAGCCGGGAGAAGCCGATCTTCGCTGATCCTAGATTAGACGGTTAGACCTATTGAATTGGCCAATTCGCATTATATCATTTATTTACAAAACGTGAAAATGACAGTTTTATAACTCATTTCAGTTCATTATTTATAGTAAAACAGTACATATGTGCAAGTCAAAATGATATGCATGCAATATTAATAACGTTTTGGAGTCTAAATATTTTCAAATAAACCATTTTTTCCGAAGAAATGGCAAGCAAACTATCACCATATTTGGAAGTAAACACACAATCACGTGATCACTAGTTACCCATAATACAATTGTATATTCCGACCAATGGCATGAATGAGGTTATAAGCACGTGACTTGTTTTACTACGTTTGACTACAAAGGACGCGTGTTTTTACAACAAAAATAGATGCAGATGTATTCAGAGTTTGGAGTTTAAAACCGTGTCCTTGGAGGATTTTTAGCCCAAAGCTTGAATCAGGCCATTAAGACCGTAACAAAAATCGTTGTGCCTTTATATACATTACATGTAAGTGTATCGGGATGTAAATATTTTTATATAAATGTATTGAATATGGACAGGGCAAGCTACAAGTAAAGCTGGTTTCCCAATGTGTATTGTGTACCTGTGCTGTGACCTTATGGCTTTTAAATTACGTAACTGGATGTGCAGGATCACAATTTTTAATTTTGAAATAAAATAAATAAAAACCTGAATTAAAGAAATCAACGTCGATCTCTGTTGTATGGTCCCTTGCTGCATATACACAGTGCATCATGAAAGAGTGGCCTTTGATTTCCACTTTCAAGACCAGATGTCGACATCTTTTAGTTTAGACACAGCCGAGCATAAACACGATTAATCGCCGAGTTACCGACTTTCTACGTAATTATCTTGAAATCATTGTGTGGGCATGTACATGTGTAAGTCGACATATTCTTCTGTTTATGCCGACATCTTCCGATATGATGTCGATTTAATGCCTTAATTATGTCGACATCATTAAGTCGTAAGTCGGCAACTCGATGGCAGAAATATATATCACAGGGACCTGGCACGATTTTTTGAAACTAACAGTATAGGTATATATAGGATACTATAATGTATATATATTTATACTATTGGTTAAAAATTTTCGTGCCAGGTCCCTGTGCACCATATAGAATATCTTTCATCCCACATACATTTATATTTGACCAACCGATCACAGCTTTAAGCGAACAGGTGATTTATAATCAGGTTGAATCCCAACAACATGGCAGGCAAAACAACCGATAATAATTGCTTCCATTCCAGGATGGTAGCAATAATTGTACATGGATTATACATACATGTATGTTTCTCTTAATAACAATGATTTAAATATTTGGACAAAAAAAATTCAGAGTTCATCGCCAACAGAGCATGAACGCGTTAACGCTACTCGTCATTTTAGCAACAACTTATTATAATCGTGTTCAGTGGATTTTTATGTGTCTAATTAACACAAATATGCATATAAAATAATTTATTTTGCTTTTTGCATACACAATCAGTACTTACCCTTATAAAGGGCATAGTGCCATGGATTTTTTTCGGGATGCAATCAATTATTTTTATCTTGAATAAGAAAAGAAGCTCAAACTTTTCAATGGTGGTAATGGTGTAAAGTAAGTAACTTTTATAACTGGAGAAAAATACTAATTCATCTATCTTGTTTTGGAATGAGAAAAATATCAATATATCATTTTGACGTAGAGTCTAAATCTTTCTCTGTATTGTGTTGTACATTCGCGAGTTATGCCCCCTTGACCATTTTTGTCGAACACGCCTTCATATCAGAATTTTCCCGCCATCGTCCTCAAGGGTTTACACGTGGAAAATGACGTGAACGGAGATTGCTTACTGAACACTTTAAATTTCTTTAAATGCTAATTTGCATATAATTATGTTAAGATTTGTCCATATGAATTAATTGATATTTTAATCGCGCACTCATGATCAACAGCCGATCATGATCGCGGTTTGGCCACGTGCTCCAGCCTCCGGACCCGAGTACTACACGTACATGTATAATGCATTCCTCCAGTCTTTGGCACTTCCATCTTCAACATTTAACAGAAAAAATGTATGAAAGTATGGCAGCTGAACCAGGTAAATGGTAATTGAGTGACATTAATTAGTTTTGACCTGAAAGATGCGTCCTGCGGGTATTCATATTATTGACATGATGGTCGGTCCAGAAACACATACTATGTATGTTTCTGGTAAATATGTTTCTGGTCGGTCTGTTGGAGTTACAGGTACAGTACCAAAAGTATGTCACTATTATGACCTTCATTTAACATCTGACCTAGTTAAAATGAAAAAAAAAGTATTCGTCTAATATTGTTTACATAAATTCAAAAGCTCGGTATTTTTGGGATTCTCCAAGAATAGACTTCATAGTGACCTGAGAATGATCATGAGCTACTATTGACATTATTTCAAATATTTGTACCAACACTACATTGTATCTAAATGTGATTGAATTTCCTTGAGACGTTTAACTAAACTACATCAAAAGAACAATGAAAGATGGATTTATAATCTAGAGGGATTGTTTACCAATTTATGATCACAATTAAAAGAAGACATCTGGGTTACCCACCTAATCGCCTTTTAGCTTTGAGACAAGTACATTGTACTACATGAACAGTAGTCCTTTTTCTATGTCACTATATAGGTATAGTCATTTTTTTGCAGAACACAAAATTGAGAAAAATATGCAGAATAACTACTTCCATGTATTTAAAGGTCTGTTAGTAGGGGAACATGTCAAAGAAGTGTGATTATATATATATTCAGTGTTTCTAATTTGAATCATGAGGAAATTGCTGATCTTAATCTAAATAATTTGAATTCAGACCTGCACTGAAAGCATTTGTATTTTGGTCAATTGTTTTTCCCTACATTTCAATTATGCTGATATCTTTCTTCTTCTTAATGCATATAATCCCTAATGTAGTCTTGTTGACAATTATGGAATATTCAGTTCTTTAATAAACAGTCGAGCAAGTATGAAACAAGCTCAAACTTATAAATTATGTAAAAAGACAAACAATTTTGTTTGTCATAAATTCAGATTATACAACCTGTAAACCTTAATTTCCTATTTATCCTTTGGGAATTAAAAAGAATTAAGGTATTAGAATTTCATGATGTACAATGTAATGATTGAAAACAAATGCTTTGATTTCCTGCCCAAATATGTTCCAAGATTAGTTTTCCCATAGAAAACTCTTTGGGAATTACAGCGATTAGTAAGGCCTTGCTTGAGATGCCTTTTGTGTGAGAATAATGTGCATGCTGACTTAGTATGATACACTCATCCACTATTGTAAACGGTGACAGCAATTGTAAAAGGAATAGTGTGCGCCATTGATGAATACTGCATGTATAAATGTGTCACATCATCGATGTCAACTACAAGAAACAGAAGTGTGTCTCAAGAAATTCTTTTCCTCGTACTAAAATCCAAGTTCATGATCGATAATTTCTCTGTACAGCAATTAGTGTAGAGATAGTGCCCTGACAGATGTTCCCTAGTCTGGGTCGCCTGAATGTTTGACAGACTATTTCCGCCACAGGATTATGAAGCGGTACAAGGAAAAGTTGGCCCCGCTGTCTAATGCATAACCACACAGCTCAAAGCCTAATTACTAAACATTTACTCTGACTCTTTCTCATGACTCATCCTACTCCAAATATAGAGCAGAAAAAATGTTTTTCAATTGCAAATTTTTGTGTTCCAGGTTATAGTTTCAGTATCTGATTTAACATATTTTGCTAAGTGCATTAGAAATAATATCTTGTTTACTTCCCCATGTACACTGTGTTTACTTATAATCATATATACATTAACCCAAAATTAATTAAAGTGGGTTTAACAGAACTTTACCTTCTTGCACACATTTCGATAGGTCTTGTGTTTACAATAATATGACATCCGTTGGAAAGATGTTTTTTACACAATCTTTAAGAAGATTCTGATTTCAAAATTATAGCTTTTGCATTGATACAGAAAGTTACATAATTGTAAGTCAGTTAGTAGTATGTAATAAATTGTGCCATATTAAAATTTCAATGAAAACTTATATTTATTCACTGAAATTAACAGCATGCCACTTATGGGATCCACGGTTGCTTGTTTCTGACATTTACCCACAATTTTTGAGGGACATTGCACTTCCAGCCCTCTAGGGATTTCATTAACACTATAAATGTTCATGTAGGTACAATTTCATTGCTCTAAAATATTGTTATTACTGTATACATGTATGTGTTATAGATTTGGCTCAGATGGATTGAAGAATTTTAGAAACAATATCCCAGAATCTGATGGCTGACCTTAGTGATTGCCATGTCCACTGAAGTAATACTAAGTGTTACCCATGTTGCCCATGATGTCTTCATGGTGAGACAATGCATGCAAGCTTCCAAACTCATAAGAGGAACAAAATGTTTTAAGGTATGTACATTTACGGTATTTGCCGTAATTAGGGTCCCTCCCTCTATAAGCGCCCCTTCCACAATGTTATACAACATGTAATGCCTCTAAACATCGATCAGCATTGTATACCATATTACATGAACTTGCAAGTCTTTTACATGTGAATCATGTGATATAATAATGTGTCTCAAAGGATAAAATTTAAAGGCTTATGCATGTTAACTGGATCAATATATCGATATACCAATACATATCGGTTTTTGGCAGTGTATCGACTATCGATACACAAACATGCTGTATATCGCTGTATCGTTTTAAAAACTCGCCCTACTGTTTTTGTTATAGACATAGGAAATTCCAAACAAAATTTATTCTAAAACATCATTCAAGTAACAGCATTTCAATCAAAAGGAAGTGTTTAAAGCATCTGTGTCAACTAGATGGATTAGAAATGCCTTTTCATAACTAAGAATATGACTTGACAGAAATTAATTAACACAGATGATAAAACCAGTCAAAATAGATTTTTTTCCTGGTTATAGAATATTTTATCAAGATTGTCTTTTATTGTCACAATATTCGAAATACAATGGTCAACTGAATTTGAAAAAAGAGGTCCACTGTATCGTCAATATGTATCGTGTATTGTTTCAGTGTATTGTCAATACGTATCGTATCGTTTTAGACCTTCCAATACCCAGCCCTATTATGCATGTTAACTGTAACAGATAAATGTACCATGAGTACAGAAAGATTTACAATATGGCTGACTTTTTTCCATGACAACTTACATTTTGGTTCATTATAATAGCCCCCATTGTTACAATTTGTCAATTATTGAATTAAGCCTTCTGAATTTTGAGCAAACTTTAGGCTTACCTCTCTGAACCTTGGATAAGTGAACCCAGACAATTTTTTTGGGGGGCTTACTTGTCTGAACCTTGAATTGGGACTGGGAAAATTCAGACAAACCTTTGGGGTCAACCAGTCTGGACCTTGGGACAGAAAACCAAACAACCTTTGCCTTGGACTTGCAACTGTCTGGACCTTGGGACAGAAAACCCAAACAACCTTTGGACTCACCTGTCTGGACCTTGGGACAGAAAACCCAAACAACCTTTGGACTCACCTGTCTGGACCTTGGGACAGAAAACCCAAACAACCTTTTGGCTCACCTGTCTGGACCTTGTGCCAGGAAACTCAAACAACCTTTGGGCTCGCCTATCTGGACCTTGGGACAGAAAACCCAAACAACCTTTGGACTCACCTGTCTTGACCTTGGGACAGAAAACCCAAACAACCGTTGGACTCACCTGTCTGGACCTTGTGACAGGAAACCCAAGCAACCTTTGGACTCACTTGTTTGGACCTTTGGACGGAAAACGAAAAAAACAACTTTGGACTCACCTGTCTTGACCTTGGGACAGAAAACACAAGCAGCCTTTGGACTCACTCGTTTGGACCTTGGGACAGAAAACCCAAACAACCTTTGGACTTGCCTGTCTGGACCTTGGGACAGAAAACCCAAGCAACCTTTGGACTCACTTGTTTGGACCTTCGGACGGAAAACGCAAACAACCTTTGGACTTGCCTGTCTGGACCTTGGGACAGAAAACCCAAGCAACCTTTGGACTTACCTGTCTGAACCTTGGGACAGGAAACCAAAGCAACCTTTGGACTCACCTGTCTTGACCTTGGGACAGAAAACCCAAACAACCTTTGGACTTACCTGTCTGGACCTTGGGACAGAAAACCCAAACAACCTTTGGACTCACCTGTCTGGACCTTGGGACAGAAAACCCAAACAACCTTTGGACTCACCTGTCTTGACCTTGGGACATGCAACCCAAACAACCTTTGGGCTTACCTGTCTGAACCTTGGGACAGGAAACTAAAACAACCTTTGGGCTCGGCTGTCTGAACCTTGGGACAGAAAACCCAAATAACCTTTGGACTCACCTGTCTGGACCTTGGGACAGGAAACACAAACAACCTTTGGACTCACCTGTCTGGATCTCTGATAAGTCAATTCAGAGGAGATCTTATAAACTTAGAGTGACTCAATCCACATAGACTCTGAGAAAATTTGTTTGAGCCTTTGCAAGTGAGCTTAAAACTTTTGGATCATTATTTGGCATGTGATCACAGATATCTGATATTTTGTCTGCTCGTGTTGCCAGCAGGATTGAAAGGCTACCAAGGTTATTCAAATACATTTCCTCTAGTGGGTTTGCAAAACAAAATTAATCTGTATAAACTAAAAGCAAAGTAATCAATTTCATATTACCAAGATGTCTTGAGAAGTATTCATATGAGCTAGTACTTAAATCCATTGGGGACTTAATTTATTTTTTGTCAAGATATAAAATTTCTCATTAAAGATATTGTTTGTTGTGAACAATGGCAGAGCGGTACAAAATATCAATTCAGAGATGAATTCACATCATAAACATTAAGAACACTTTGATATTAGCAGTGATGCCAGACTTATGAGTGTTTAATATGACTGGCAGACATTTCATTGCCTCTTGTCAAGTTATGACAAGTTCATCTCCAGCATTAGTTCTCAGACAAGTACCAAAGAATTAATACTAAAAAAATATAAAAGGATTTCCTTGGTCATGTTGCTATGGAGACCAGGATTAATTCTGATGTTCAATGACATGAAATCACTAAGTGATAGCTAGCCATATATGTATGTAATGTATATTTCCTGGTGGGATATATTGGTATATCTTCTTGCACTGATAACATTAAAATGTAATTGTACATATATTGATGTCACTAATTTATCTGCTGTATCATGTGTTGTTCTTTACATTGAAATAATTCCATTAGATTACAATTGATTTTTGATGAAGTGAGCTTATGTCATGATGCGTCGTCCGTCTTCAGTCCGTCCCGTCTCCGTCAACATTTAATTTAAATCGCTACTAGTAATAGAGTTCTGCATGGATTGTGACCAAATTTGGCCACAAACATCCTTGGGGGAAGGGGAATAGTACTTGTATAAATTTTAGCTCTGACCCCACGGGGGCAGGAGGGGAGAGGCCCAATAGGGGAAATAGAGGTAAATCCTATAAATCGCTACTTGTCCTAGAGTTCTACATGAATTGTAACCAAATTTGGCCACAAATATCCTTGGGGGAAGGGGAACAGAACTTGTATAAATTTTGGCTCTGACCCCCCGTGGGCAGGAGGGGCGGGGCACAATAGGAAAATAAGAGGTTAATATTCAAATTCCTTCAGAAAAGAAACAATGAACCTGTATTCAGAACATGACTTGACATTACAAACCAGGTGAGCGATACAGGCCTCTTGTTTTGAAACACTATACAGTTAAACCAAATCTTGATTCCTCCTTTCCTGTCTTCTTTTCTAGTTCTTCTTCCTCTCTTCATTTTTCTGCCTTCATCCATCCTTTCTTTCTTTCCTTTTTGGTTCCACCCAGCCTCCCTACCTCCCTTCTTTCTTCCTTTGGTTTTCTCTCTTCTTCCCTTTCCTCCTCAGCTTTCCTTGCTCTCTTTCTTCCTCCACCTTTCCTTCTGTTTCTTTCTTCTTTCTTCCTTCCTAGTTCGATCCACTTTCACTGTAAATTTTCTTTCTTTCCTCCTTTATTCTTCCCTTCATTCAATTTCAGGTATAGACATTTTAAATTATAAAACACCAACAGCATTAACACTATATTCTTAAGATTCCCGGGGCTACTATCACTGCTTTTATATCAACTTCTGGACTTTGCCATAGCAAATTTAAAGGCAGTTCAAGAGAAAAAAACTGACCAATCAGGCAATCACAGGCCTAAGGAGACTTCCTTTGAAGATTACAGAGAGTGATGCCCATATTTAATTCTTTTGATGTACATCAAAGGACCAGACTACCTATCTCATTTGTGGGTGCACACAAAGCCTTCAGTAGTTGCTATGACATAGATCAGGGGTGGATACAGTGTTCTCCTTGGTGGTTTTTTTCCTACTGGTCCTAAGGACCAGCTGACCCTTAAAGTTACTGGTCCTGACTGAAAGTTACTGGTCCTTACAAAGTTACAATTCATCCTTGTAGTTTTATAATTACTGGCAAAGTAATAGTTTTACTAACAAAATATATCAGCATGCCGGATAAATATCGTAGGCTCTCAACAAAGTTGACTGAAAACCAGATTATTACAAAAAGTTTTGTACAATTTGAATTTCGATCTTTCTACAATTCTACCGCCATCTTTGTTTTGTATATCTTCTATATGGAAGTTGACAGATCGCCAACTGTCAATCAAACCGCACGTGACTTTGCATTTTGTATTGTGTTTGCTACGATGTTTGCTCCGACATTGAATAGAAACACGTGCGTTTGTGAATGCGAGGCGTGGCTATATTACACCTGGCAATCGGTCAGTTGCTGGTCAAAGGACCAGCTACATGGTAAAAATTGTCTACCCAACTATAAAGTTGTCGATCACGGGCAGACGGACAGACGTTAAATTCAAACGCTGGGATATAAGGTCAATGATAGTACTAACCCCCCCGGAATATCGAGGATGTATTTACATTTGCATGTTTGCATGAAGAACACCTTAATCACGCTATAGTGATCATGACGTCGACAGTTATAACAAATGTACATGTGATTACACATAGATTCACTTACATTAAGGAAGTAACACTGACCAAGACAACAGAGGTATATGCACTGTATACAGATGTATTCCAAGTACTTAATCAGTGTCATCATCTAATTAGCATATTCATCACCTAATTAATGTCCATAATGTTGTACATTAACATCTAAATATTACCATTGTTGTTAACATGCACACCTGCTATACACTTTTAACTTTTTGTTGTAAAATGTCTTACAATGAATAACAAGTTCCAAAAGCATGTACAATCAACATAATATTAATAATTATAACCTTCATGAAAACAACAGAATGAAACCTACAGTGGGTGATTGAACTTTTTCTTTTCAAACAATTTGTGCCATTGTTTTTGTAAAAAAATTGACATTATGTGCATGTATTGTTGTAAATTAGGCTAAATTTTAGCTAAATTATAGTTTAGTTTGTGATTTAAATGTAATTTGTTAATGTTTTGATAGATGATAAGGTAGATTTTAGAGAGTAGTTTTTTATCAATTTAATTCAAACATTTAAACCCAAATAGTTGTAATTGAATCAATGTTAAAACTCTAGTAAAGTTTGCTTTGGTTTGTTTTTGTTTTAGATACAACAGCCGGGGGACATTTTGATAGTGGAGAAAAGTCAAAGTACCTGGAGAAAAATCATCAATCTTAGGATATCACAACCTGGCAAATTTGTTATTGGGTTGCTGAATTTGCAAATTAGAGATGGAAGAATAAAAATGGTAAGATTGTTGGACTTCTTAACCACTTTCACATGGACGAAGGTTAAACAGTCATATGATTCACATACAACACCTGTGTCTACAACCTTTAGATGACCTTGGTACATACGAGGAAAAATTTTAATATTATCAATATGTAGAACAGTACATGTTTATTTTGATCAAATTTAAATCCATAGGTAACATATGTTGTGAGTGTAAATGTGTACAGACTACTATATAAACATAATATCAGCTAATATTAGTGATTGCTTAGATTGAGAACAGTATATGGTACATTTTCTAGGACAATTTTCATAGTGGAGTTGTTAGGGTGATCACATTCTCGATATTCCAGGGGTTACTATCACTGTCATTATATATAGTCAATTTTCATAGATGAGTTGGTAGGGTGATATCACATTTTCAATATTCCAGGGGTTACTATCACTGTCATTATAGTCAATTTTCATAGTGGAGTTGTAAGGGTGGTCGCATTCTCGATATTCAAGGGGTTAATATCACTGTCATTATATATCCACCCCTGTACTATGTCATAGCAATACTGAAGGATCAGTGTTTTAACAACAGATAATCAGGGAGTTTGGTTCTTTGATGTACATTAAAAGAATTGAATAAGGTACTCTGTAATGTGATTGATTGTTTGGTAGTTGGACGGTGCTCTTCCTGTTGTCTTCAATGTAAATTTCTGTAGGCCTGTGATTTGTCAGTTTAATCTCCTGAATTTCCTTCAGTTTTATTCTGAGATAGTCTAGCAGTGGCTATAACAACAGTGAAAGTAACCCCTGGAGTATGGAGGATAGGGTAATGGTGGTATATGTTAAGTAACTAAAAATGAGCAAGTTCTGGAGAAATAAATATCAAAGTAGGTAATTTAAAATATCCTCAAAAAGATGAACACCAAGAAGACAGATGATCCACATATCCCAAATATTATTGAATGATTTTCTTTCATCAAAATATCTTTATATTACCAGGTTTACTTGTATATAATACAGTAAAACATGTTCATAACGAGCACACTTGAACAAATTATGGTTATAACCTAGTAATGTTAATTCCCCTCAATGTTCTTATAAGATGTCTGTATTTTGTGTATACAACCTATGCTTATAAGAAGTGATTTTGTTGGTCCCCAGAGTTTCTTTTTAACCATGATTTACTGTATTGATCATTTTTTTTTATTGAATTTTTATCTTTACATGCATAGATTTTGTTCATAAAAAATATACATAAGTGATATAAAAAAAACTATGATGTTTGAACTGACATTAAGGAACTGTCGATGATGTCTGACCGACATATATAATTAGGACAGTCAAGGTCATACTTTAGTTGTACGTACTGCAGGTAAGTAAGGACATCGTACCTGAGATCCAGGCACTTAGTCCAATCAAACATGACCAGGTAGTCATGTACTTCTACAGGTGTAGAGTACTATTTGATACGGCTGAGTGATTCGCTACCGTAGTTAATTACAGGTACATTCAATCAACCGTGTCTAGACTCTCTCTCTACACGTGTTTCATGTGATAACCTGTGTATTAATTTATGATAATGATCAAGATAATGTATTCAGAAACTGACCACTGGACTCTGTCCACATGCCGGACATGACCGTCCATCTAATTTTCAAGAGTCAGTGAAATGTGACTCTCTTTGTTAACAGAAATAAAGTCGATCAATCTTAGATTTAACATTGGGATCACAAAAGCTTTAGGGTCAGTCTAAACCGCAGGTGGGTGGCTAACAGGTGAGATATTGCTATCTAATAGGGAAGTAGGTCCATGATCTCGGTCTCGGTCGCCAGTGTAAGATGAGGCAGGATCCGGATCCATATCTTACCCTTTAAAAGATCTAATTCACTTAACATCCAGAAGTGAACATCATCCTGAAGATTCAGTAAATGATTATTTAAGGTGTTACATGTTTCTTGAAGAGTCTATGTGATTTGGAGATTTACTATGAAAAGGTGTTGAAATTTGGAAGCTGTTGAAATTTGGAATCTATCATCATGAGTTGATTGGTTAAAATTTTCTGATAAAATGGATTCTTGAATTCTTATGTGTTGATTCTGGCATCATTGAAAGCCAGTGGATTACACTGCAGGGTTTGGGCTTTGAGCAAGATGAAACTTTTTATGTTTTCCTGGATGTATGAAAGTTTTAAGTTTTTCATGGATTATGTAACGGTTCCAGATCAGGTCAATCCTAGCTCATTTGGTAGAGCATTTTGGGTATAATGTTCAGAGGGTCCTTGGTTCAAATCCAGATCTGGCCATGCATTTTTCCACTCCAGCTACATTTGTTAATATGGAAAAAAATCAAATTTTGGAATATAGATATAGGTATATTGCTTTGTGTTATGAAGAATTCTCCCAGATTACAGATTCTATTTTGAATGCTGGGAAGACATTTAATATTCTTATAATTAAATATGATCTCAGACAGGGCAAAGATTTATGAACATAGGAGAATCAAATGCTGTAAACATGGATATTTTCTCATTATTTCCTCATAGTCAGCTTTCAAACTGTTTGCAGTGTACCAATTTTTGTGTTTTTAAAATGTTTGTACATGATAATATAATCATGCATTTTTTGCATCTGGATACACCATTCGCAGAGATTTAAAGAAAGTTAAAAAAAAAAAAAAGTAATAATTAAGTCAGGTTACCGTAAGAAAAATGTATGAAAACTTTCTTAATAGATAAGAAGACTGCTGTTTCCGATAGAAATCCTTACAATAACACTGATGATCCACAACAACAGTGACAGGGGATTCAGTCACAGAGACAGTATACCTCTCGCTTGGTCGAGTTACCAAAGGGGACGGCTTTATTCAAACTCGGTGACTCGGACTTGTCTGCAATAATCTGTATTGACAAAGTGGTATTGGGTATTCATGGCCTGGACCTGTTTGTAAGGCATGTAGCAGCTAGGCCTCGGTGTATCTCGTTGTAGTAACAATACTCCCCATCAGTTGTACAATCCAAGCGTAACTTTCGATATTCAACAAATTTTTTTATGTCCTGCTGACGACCAGGGAGTTTTCGATCGGTAATTTCTATAGTAGATTCATAGGACACCAGTACGTATTAAGGACCTAGAGTGATGTGCACACCTATGTGTTCGATACGTGTAAATAATTTGCATTGACTTTCATCATTTGATGGAATGTTACCGCTTGAGTAGTCAGGCCGAATGGTATGCGTATACATGCTGAAGCTGAATTTGATTGTGACTGCTAATCTGTTAATCTAGTTTTCGTTTGTGTTTCAGCTGTACGACAGCGGGTGAAGTGGTGAGACTATATACCCCAGTGTCACTTAAGTTTCTTTGTCGGGACCGAGGACAGTTAATGGCTATTTAAGGAGGAAATCTCGCACGAATTGGTGGTCTGACAACTGGTCGTATGAAAACCTAAACACTAAGTGTTGTCCACTTTGATGTACCGTGCGACTGGACAATAACAACAGTACTGTATGGATTAAGGTCGGAGCAGTTTTTGGTGGCAGCGGTTGAGACTTTTTCACCAGCGTCCACAGTTGGAGGTAGGTAGAAACCATTGATATTTTTCTGTTGTTTGTGATTTTATGTCGGTCATCCTTTATACAGTGTATCAATTTAAACTTCTTTTAATTCTTGAAACATTTTCTGAATGTACTACATAGTCATCTGCCGCGCCAGCATGATTTAGCTTTTGATATATGGGTGTATCACAAATCCATGCTGGAAAAAATCAACAAAGTGATTTGTGAAATGGAGATAAGACATTTAAAGTGTATCTACTCAGTAACAATTTACAATTTCTCAGTATTTTAATTTGATCCATGATGCTGTAGCTGAAATTGCATGACTACTGAAGATTCAGATCTCTTTGTGGATTTACATATCCATGAAAATCAGAAAACAATATAAGAAACTTGTAAAAGTTTGAAATTTCTATGTATTTGATCTACATATGTACAATGTATTCCTGAATGATGTATTTGCTGTCTGTCTAAGGAAGACAGGCACAAATTTAGCTGCGTTTAGTTTAAAGATGTTTACATTGCTGCCATTCATCATCTGATATTGACTAGAATGAAAATGGCATTTTTACCGTGTCGGTCGGAATGCTCCATCCATTTATAACCCAAGTAGGTTTATTGTAAGACTAGAAAACACATCAAACATTCTGATGTTTAAATTGGAACTGGACAGATCATAAAAAAGATATACATATTGTGTACTTAAATGTAGTCTTGGAAATGCCGCTGGCTGGCAAACACAAGGAGAGGAAGGTCAATATTGTTTTAAACCTGAATACTGTATATTACCTTCACTCTTTAAAACAACATCAGTGTGTCTGCTCTATGATATAATGTTGTAATATTTTGTAATATTTCTCTATATTCCTCAAAAGTTGATAAGTTTCCTCATGCAACTTTAAAGTTTAGCAGAGGCACTGCTTTATACAAATATCTTTAAAAATAAACTGTTATCCCATAAAGATTGTCCATTGAATAGCAATAACAATCTTATATAAATCCCTGCTTGTAATTTTCAACTCCTTGAGGAATTAAAGGCATATCCTTCAACCATTTGGTATTTGTGAGTTATCTCCCTTAATGATTTTACTGATAGTTCAGATAATGTATAAGTTAATTGTCTCCTTCAATGATTCAAACAATAGTTCACAAAGTACATGGACTACCAGACAAAATAAAAAAGATTTGATTTTTTTTTTATTATAAATCAGCAGAACTATTAAGCAGTTTGATTAAAATTCAAAATATGCATTTTTTTGTGGTTAATTCTATTTTCATATTGTCATTTAAAGTAATCGTTTTGAAATTAGGGAGATTTATCGTTTACTGTTTGATAAAAATTCTTTTGTACTCCGGTTTTATCAGATGAAATTTATGGAAATTGTAATTACAAGTACAATTTATTTTACCACATCTGTTTTCTAACTCAATCAATATTTTATCACAAGTGAAATCATTTTCCTCTCGGTCAAAAAATATTTAGTAGGTGCTTGGAGAAGATGAAAGGGATTTCCCATCAGCTATAGATTTATCCATACAGACAAAGTGAATTGTGTATTAAGGGGAGACAATCAGGTTGGTGTTTCATTAGATTTATAAATGTGTTTATTATCATTTGAGTTACAAATTTTGAAATCTTTAATAGCATGGATAGCTTTTACCAGTATTTTGATTCAATTAAGATATAACAATTTAACAGTTAAAATTTGGAAAATGAAATGGACAATGTAGTTTTGATTTTCTAAATAGACTTATAATGTTACCATAACTGAATCATTCTATTGTTGAAAATGAAATGACTCATTTAAACTGTGATGGTAGAATCTAAAATAAAAGGAATAGTTATTAATATTATTTAGCTCATTCTAAGTGCTTTAAATTTTCATTTTCAAAATTACAGTAAAAAAAGGAAGAAGATCAATTGAATTGTTTATTATTCTTCATATTGCGACTTATTTCATTTAGAAAACTGTTTTCCACATTTTGATTTTCACATAAACTTATATTATGAATATGATATGAACTTATATGGCTGCCGCCAAATATGGGTTTTATTTTAGAAATCCTGAGCTCAATTTGTTGTACAAAATGTTTGAATTTGCGAACAGCATTTTGTAACTAGAGGTCAAATAAATTGTGAAAATCAGCTTGTGGATTATGAAAAAGAATTTTTGATTGGCAATGGGTTAAAATAGTATCAGATTGGAAATCAAATGGTGCTGAATTTTTAGCCCTGAATGCTGGCAAAGGAAGCCAAAGTTTGGCCCCAAAGACAGCCCAGCCACTGAGTCCTGCATCCAGAGCCGTTTTCATGCAATTATGTTGTTTGACTGGTTGGACCTTGTTGTTAATTCATTTATGAATTAAAGACGGATCTGATTTTATATTGTTTTCAAATGAGCCTTGACAGGCCTAGGCCAAACTGCAGGTCCATCAGGATTTATACTTGAAATAATTACTTTAACAAACAGTCAAATTGGTTGTTCCAAATAAACAAAAACGGCCATGTTCTACAAAAGTACAAATGTACTTTGATACATGGAGGCAAGAGCAGTATGTGTCTTTCAGATATTTATAGTTTTCCGTGAGATAGAGTTCAGTTCTAGTGCATTAATTTGCCCAAGGCTTATAGTGCTGTAGTAACACCTTCTAGTCTTATGAGTAAAAGTTATACATCAGTTTCAGAAATTGATTTTGAAGACTACATAGATACAGAAACTATACCAGATACATACCCCCCTCTACTCCAGCCTGGGACAATAAAGTCATTGTATATTGTATAGGTTCTACACACTTGTACTTGGAAATTCATAGCCAATGAATATCAATATCTCGTGTCATTTTTCTCCTTTTCTTACCCAAAAATCCATATTTAGCACATAAATCATTGTTTATTGTATATCATATATGCTGTGTATAGGTACTAGCTACATACTTATAGGGCTCAACTGTACAGATAAAGTTGCACATCTGGCCATGCTCGAGACTGAAAAATTCTTTCCTTGTACATGGTGTCTTTTGAATGAAGATAGATGATGTTTTTGTCAATATGTGAATGATCCGGTATGTAATATATATAATCTGCAACAAAAATGTGAAATCCTATAGTTTCTTCTAGCAGGACGTTTTCTCACTTATTTGGGAATGAGTCCAATTCCTCATTATATTGGTGAATGCGAGAAAGAACATTTACAAAGTCAACTACAATTTTGGGAAATTCAGATAAATTCTTTAAAGATGATTAATTTCGATGGAGACTGCAGGGCCCAATTTTGGCCCCAGAAGAGCCCATACCTTAGCATCATAGCATCTAGAAAGCAGATCATGTTGAGTGCACTTACAGGGAAAATAATCCATGGGTCTGGAAACGAAATGTTTTAATTTAGTGAACAAATATTAAGTCCAGTGTAATATGATAAAGAAATATCTGTAATTTCTAGTCATGAAAGCCGTTATCTGAAAGCAATGAAAAAAGTGGTAGCCATTTTAAATCAACACAGTTTTGATCTTCAAATTTGATATTAACCTTAAGATGATTTTTTGTTGTTTAGCTCAGAAGGTGGAAGTGCATTTACAAAGAGTTATTAAAAGTCAAAGCAAATATGGCTTATTGATTGTTTTTGTTTGTATTTTGTACTGAGAGTTTGGATATGAATATTTTAATATTTTCTCTATATACTGTAGTTCTTTGGGGTTGTTCAATTACGCAACATAAAAATTATAGTTTTCTATAGCTAAGCTATAAAACACATCATTTTTAAACCATTGACTATGTAGGTTCTGTTACATGATTGTGATGTATGTGATCGCGGAATTCCTATGATATAAGAATGTCTGAAAAATAGGATTATAAAACCTCGGAGAGTCGTCGCGCTCTCCCGTTTCTGTGTATCCAATGACACCCGCCGTCTGTGATATGGACAGAGGATAACTATCGAACTGATTGATTAGAAAAAGAACACTAACGCATGTGTTTTCTTATCATTGTAATGGGCGACCAAACATTTGTCCAATCCTAGGTCTGATAACTTCGATACCAGACGATAAAGGGCCAGAACGGTAACTAGGGGCGCAGATGTAACCGGTCGGTAAATCACGGTCAGAGATTGGGTTTCAGATAAATGTCCTCGATGTGTTATATATCAGGCGAACGGTTTTAGATAAATGTCTTGTTTGGTACTGTAACAGAGGACGTGGAGAAACATTGGTCATGTCCAGCAGCTGATAGTTAGGATTAGATTCAGAGATATGGTTGTTTATGATAAAGAGGTTCTCAATAAATAAATCGTTAGATGTTTATAGTTACAGATAAATATTAGTGATAACAAATAGTGAATGATAAATAAGATTTTTAAAAAATGAAAATGCCAAATAAAGGGTCACTGAGCTCCAAAATGACCTCTGGACATGAATAGGTTCAGGGGTCACCTGATGCTTGGTAACATACTCACCAAGATGGTCTGGTTCGATTCCCCAATCAAACGTTAAAAGGTACAGCCCTCAGATCACATAGCTACCTGACCACATGAGTATCTGCATGTACTCTTGTTTCATATAACCATTGTGGTTTTCTTCAAGGCTAAAATTATTGATTTATTTAAGCTATAATGTACGTAATTTGTTATGCAATTATATAATAGATATTTTTTTGTTGTCATTGATGTGAAGATTTACTTTTAAAGAAAGAAATCTGGTTTAGACAAGTTTTCAGCTATTAAATGTGTTTTGTCCTTTCTTAGACTGTTCAGAACCGAGTTGGCTTTTTTTATTGTTGGAAGATCTCCACGTTCTTTGTATTGTTATCCCGTCCCAGCGTGTCGTCCGTCTGCTCGGCCTGAATCACCCTCTCTCTCCCATTTATTATGTGTCAGCAGTAGTGATTATGTCATCAGGCCCAACAAAGCATTAGCATCGAATAAAACCAGGATGTCTAACTACGACGGTCTGACAATACCCAGGATGTCACGATCCCCACAGCTCGCTAAAGCATCAGCCTTATCTTTTCAGGAAATGCTTTCTATTTAAAATTCGTAATTTATTCCGCAAAAATTAAAAAAATATTAAAAATCTATAGAAATATAAAAAAAAATAGAACTACGTTTGCGTGTTCATGTGATGATAGCTGTCAAGTCCGACCAACAATAACTGCATGCATGACGTTTTTAGTTTTTGTTTTTATCAGTAGAAGAATTATACATGGTTGATCGAATCTTTTGCATATGGTAAATATTCCCTGTTTATTAAAGATATTCAAATGTGAAGGGGAAATTGAACCAAAGGTGGAAGGAATTTGCTTCCAGGAAACTTGATATAGATTCAAGGAAGTAATAAATCTATCACCAAATCTTCAAAAAAGAATTATATGCTAAATAGTTAAGTTTTCAGAGTCTATTGCTAAAACCCTAAATTTGACTTATTAACATTTATTGACATCTTATTGACATTTAAATGCTTTTAGCTGATCAAGAATCTTGTTTCCATGATATCCTAAAACTTTATGAATGAAAATCCCCATTCCCAACACCAAAACCTGATCAACTGAATGAGAATATTTATTTTGACCAAATAATCTGAAATAAAATTGTCAGTTGTTAAACTGACCAAAATTGGTAACCCTAACAGCAGGGTATTATCTCTAGTTGTGTGTTTTATACTAAAAGTTTATCATTTGATATGCAGTTCCACCATCACTATTATTCATTATCATTATTGCTTGCGACAACTGTTACATATTGTTTCTGCCACTCTATCCCAGCGAACCTGAGACGTCCACAGGAGCATGTGTTGACAGTACAGGTGTTTGCTTGACTATGACTTTATGGCCGGCGTGTCAGGAAACGGTTTACACTCATCAACAGTCGAGGATTCAGGTGCAGATCATATTACATTTTGCAGAAGACATAATTCACAGTCACTTCAACTTTTAATTCTGTTAATGGATGCCATTAGGTAGAGTTTCTGGTGTTTAAAATGGCTGAATTTCATTTGTGAAATGACTTTTCATCCATTTTTGGGCTGACTCGGGATCTGCATCGTAGTTTAATTGACAGAGCATGAGTTGTGATGGCTTTAAAGTCCAATTGATGCTGTTTATGTTCACTTTAGTGCTGCAATATAACGTCAGTAGAGTTCAATTTAATTTTGTATTTTTGTACTTTTATACTCGGTATTGGACCATCTAGCAGTTATAAGTCTCACTCATATAATCCTGTTGTTTCAGAGAGAAAATGTACATAGGCCTTTCCTGCTGTTAGATTCTTTTTCAATTATATTAAAATAAAATTTTGTTGAAATTGAAAGGTTCTTGGGTTGTCCCTTTAATTGTGATCTTTTGTGTGGTTTAAGTTGGTGCCATATAAGTACTTTAATGATCAGGTCATTGAAATGAAAAGTACTGAAAATTATATCTCAATAAAAGGACATACCAAGTTTAGAATATGAGTACCTTAATCCGAGGCTCATTTAATACAGCCCCACAGTTTAGGCTTGTTCTGAAATAGCAGAAAATTGTCCAATTCATACTTGATCTCAGCCTTATAAAGGTTCACAGGCCTATATTTTAGTAGAACATTGGACCTATCACCACTGTGCCACAACAGCCTTGAGATGGAGGGACTTGTTAGAATGTCAGATATCAGTTGATTGATTGATGATTGGTGGGTCTTAACATCCTTGTGGTCCTTTTTCTGGTTACAATCGAGCCTAGGACAATCGGATAACACTTTAAAGGCCCACTACCTTTCGAAAGGGCTTTTAATTTTCAAAATGGGAATGTGAAACGAGATCGATAATTTTGTAGAGTTGCAAAAGTTATTAACTTACTGTTAATACCTCACTTATCATCGCCTTTTGAACAATTTAATTATAATAGATAAAATGTTAATTTTCATTACGCAGGTCGTCTTATGTTTCAATCCGTCGTCCTAAATACTGTGTGGTAGTTGACTATGACTGCACCAGACGGCAAAACAGTGAAATGACTTCACCGTTTTCATATATTACGCAGGAAATCTTGCATATGTTCGGTGTTGTAACCTCATATTAGGCCATCGGTATATATATTCTAATATTATTTCAAAATGTTTTTAAGAAACCTTTATATTTTGCTCCGGAAAAGTAGTGGGCCTTTAACCAACCTTCCACTGTATATTGGTCTTGAGCCGATGGGTAAGTGTAGTCAAACCTGTCCAAGAGTAAAGGAAAAGTGGTCTCTATAGCCAAGTGGTCTTTATACACAGGTCAAATTGTATTACAGTTATTTGGGACCCTATAAGGTAGTGATAATAAGCAGGTGGTCTATATACAGAGGTGGTTGCTAAGGAAGGTTTCACTGTAGTTCTCAAAATGTCAAAGACACCTTTAAACCACTAGTCAATACTATGATGACATTTTGTGGAAGGCTAATGGTGAACTGTTGGAATCCTTCACCACCCAGTCAAAATGACTCATAGAAGGCTGGTGTTAGAATGTCACCTTGAACAACTCCCTCACCTTGGCCCAGAAATAGCACCATGATATAGAATATCAGACACCATTAATGTGGCCCAAAGATGGCTAGAGGTAGGAATGTCAGACACTTTAATGTACAAGTTTCAGTGGATCAGAAATGGCACCATAGTTGTGGAATATCAAACACCATCACCATTCATGTTTACTCTGATCCGGAAGATGACTATTGGTAGAGAAGGGCAGACACTTTGAAACAGCCAATGAATGGCCAGTAACCGTGTAAACCGTTGGAGCACCAAGTCATTGCAGCGTGAGGGCTATAGTGGGAGACTGTCAAACTCTAGAACTGTTCGACTGCTGGGATTGATTCATACATTTCAGTGTCAATTAAAACACACCTTTATATAATATAAATTGTTTGTAAATTTCAATGTCAGTTGAAACAGGAAGAATTGAATTATAACGATGAAATTGTCTTGGGAATTGAAAGTTGGTTTCTCAATCTTTATTAATTTGTGACCGTGTAGTTTGTTACTTTTTTGCCAGCCATGGAAAGAAGTCCAGCAATAGAATTGCATCTGTCCCAAATGTATTAGATTTATGCATACACAATGTATTTACAATTGGTTGGAGTGGGGAAAGAAACATTCAACCTTTTCTTCCCTATCAAACTCTATTGTATCTTCCAGAAGAAAAGATGGATGAGTCCATTGCATACTTAGGGGATAGACAATTTGCATATGTAAATCTGAAATGTAGATTCTTCTTTTACATGTAGCCATACCAAGTTGAAGGAACATGCTATGGCTTTATTGAATTTTCAATGAGAGTTTGAAATTCTGAAATTGACTTTGGCACCTACTTGTTGTCTCACAAGTTTTGACTTTGTTTTATTCGATTGTTACAGAAAAACTGCATATCTATCTGCCAATCCTCTCTTCTCTGGTACCTCCATACCCTGATGTCTAAATTTGCTCTAAAACCTAGAGGCTTACTATGTAATTGATCAAGAAAAAAACCATCTTCTTTCATTTGTCTTTTGCTAACAGTAAATGCAACTCCTTTTTGGTTATGGAATCAGCCAAAGTCATTCATAAACAAGTTATTCTGAATTTTCACTGTTTTGTACAGTATACCAATACATTTATTTTAGTGTAGTCAATGTAACATTCCATCTCGATTGACAACGCCAGAACTTTAATTAACATCTTGGCAAGTTGAAAGCAGGACCATGCAGAGCACTCCTCACTGACATACATGGCATTGTTCATTGTGTTTTTATCTCAAAGCTTTAGTCTGCTATAACATTACATCAGTTCCAGTTAAGATCATTTAAAAAATTCAATAAAAAGTAATTACTTTTTCAGGTCATGTACATGGAATCAGGGCGATACTGTTTTAATGTAACGTTTTTTTCTCCCTTTTGATGACATTATACCGTCAATATCAGGCATTTCCAACAGATACCAATGTCCTATGTTTGATCTTCCTGTAATTCAAGGTCGACATCAAAAACTTCTGAAAATGGAGTCTAGCTATAGTCAGCTAATGAATGAGTTTATAGCAGGTGTAACAACATTACTTTGGTATGGCTTTTATACAGGAATCGATAGATAGAATGGAGAATGTATTCTACACAGCAGAATATCACTCCCGTTAATGAATGTTCTATAACGCCTTTCACTGATAACTTCCTGTCATTCTTCAGTACAGTTTAATAGTTCATTATGATTGTCACACCGAAAGTTTAATATAGAAAGCATTAAAAGATGGAAATAAATATAGCTAGCACAGTCAGAATGTTGAAATATGAAGAAGAAAAAAATAGAGCGCAAGGACGAATACATAAAATAAAAAGTAGAGCGCAGCGCTGAACTTCGATTAATGTTGTGTACTGTCATTGTAAAGGAAAAATCTCATGTTGAGATAATCAAGATACATTATAGCGGATTAGTCCAGCCGAAAGAAAAATGCCATATTTCTGATAAAAGGGACACTTTTGTGGATGGTAAAATTTGGTTTGCTAATTAATGTCTGAGAGTTTGATGGGTATTTCATGCTATGGAACGAAGGCTAGGTATTAGTCGCTTCCTTTTACTGTGTGGTATAGAAATGGGGATCGGTAATCTTGTATCATTAGGCAACTTTGTCTGATATATATATTACATAAGGTCGATTATCTTTCTGTATTGATTTTTGCAAAGCCTTATGAATTATTTACAATTCTATAGTGAGGGTTCTGAATAACAGAGATAATAGCTGTTCTTTTTTGTCCCTATCTCTGACACACGAAATCAAAACAAACTCAACAAAAAATAAGATGAAAGATGGATAACATGCCAATGTTATCTCAAAGTGATACATTATCATTCGGAAATTTAACTTTTTTTGGAAGAAATTATCGATAACAATTTGAAAAATTACTGGCTTTTAATGTCACTGTTTTTTTCGTTGGTGATTATCAACTTGATACTATTGTTGTAGTATCAATATTGATAGAATTGGTTTGAATTTTGATGGACAAAAATGTCACATATACTTCAGTGAATTAGCCCTATAAAAGGGCAAAAGTTCTACGATCCCAAGGAGACACATCAAAGATATACTGCAGCCTCCCAAATCAAACATAAAATGCAGTGCATATACAAGGGAGACAATCCTTAAATGACCTCTACGCTAGTAATTGGATGTTAAGCTTAATAAACCAACAAATGAATCAATATTTGTAAAGGAATTTAAGAAAATAAAGACATCAAACCTATAACAGAAGCATAACAAAACTTGTAATGTAAAAAAAACCACTAATGCGATAACTTCATGACCTTGTTACATAAATTAATTAGACATTGAACTTTTGTGAATGGAGACTATGTATAATAAATAGGCTTAATTTTAAGCTTTTGATTTTTTATGCTGACTTCACTGTTTGTTTTGATTTTTGTAAGTGGATATATATATTTTGTTAAGGATTAATGGGCTATTTTTATATCATTCTTTCTAACTAATAAGATCAAATCAAGGACACACACATGAGCTGATTATATCATTAACTTTTGATTAACTTGATATTATAAACTACAAGGAGGCTTTTAATTTAATTAATTTACCAGGTTATGTTAGAAGATTAGTGTAAGCTGATTTTCTTCTGGTAATTGTTGATCCTTAAGTGTTTTGAATTGCTGGACATGTTAGATCCTTACAATACCTACTATGCTGGATTAAAGAGTCATACTGGTATATATGTTTTGTATGATAGTCGATTCTACTTATATGCATATATATATTTTTCACTAGAAAATTATGCAAATAGCTGTAAGAAAAAGTGAAAGAAAGAAAATTGTAGAAAGGAAGAAGAAAGAAAGAAAGAAAGAAAGAAAGAAAGGTGCACTATATCTCCACTTTAATTGTGGTTCTTGCGAGGGTAATAGACTTTAAACAATGTTATCTGTAAATCAGCGACAGTGTGCAGTACATAAAATATTACATTTATGGCTTACTGATACAATCTTTACTGTTAAGAGATTTTATAGCTGGTGAAAAAATGAATAAAAAATGCTTTAAAAACCAAATTATCTAAAATAAAGGAAAAGGTCCAAGAGTAATTGGGTTGATATATTCTGTAGATTGCTAAAACTTAAAAATGGTGTGAGCAAAACACCCTTGACCCATATATAAGGTCACATTAGGACCAAAACCATTTAAAGGTTTAAAGGACTTCTTCTGGTAAGCCAAAAGACCCAAATTGAGTTTCCATAAATTCTGCTGTATTTTGTAAAGTCTTTCCACCGTTGTGGGGGATATTTGCAGAATTAACTCCGACAGTTCTTTTACAATATTGATAGATCTGTCCCTGAGCCTTTAAGCTTGTACCAGAGAAAGCTGTATGAATGCCTTCACACCGCCAAAGCGGCCTAGACAAGAATTAACACGGTCTTTTTTCTGGTACTCGTCACTTCTGGTCTGAGAATAACCACATCTTCTATAAGTGGACTTCATATGTCTGGTGGTAGCATTAACAGACGAATGCTGTGTGGATTCTAAGGTATTTTGTGATAAATGGAAACTTCCTTGTTAAGATCATATATATAATCATATACATGTATGATACTTTCATCGATTGTCATTGGTTAAAACAAGGTCATGTGGCGGTCAATATTTTCATATATTGACCCAGAAACAAAGAGTTAATATTGCACTTGTTTTCGGCCTGTCAAAAATACATTCAGTTTCTCTAGATGTCCTTATAAGGTCATTCTTATGCATACATTTCAAATCATGCAATTTTACCTTTTTCTAACCAAGTTTCAAAGCTGAGATAAAGATTGAAACCTTGGGCTGCTTGCTCCCTAGGTCATTATTTGATTCTACTAGGCTAGTATAAAACCATATTAACCTCAACAAATGTCTGTCATTGAAAAATGATATAATTCCTAAAGTCTTTATCATTGACATTAGAATTATCATAAATTAGTATTGGTTTTGTATTTAACGTGTATACCTACGGTAACTAGAAATTGATATGTAGGAACATTTTCAGTTTATAACATAAAACAATTGTTTAATCTAAATTTATGATAAAGGATATTTTCATATTTGAGAAGTCCATAAATAGCAATAGGATAATGCCAAGTCAGTACATTTGTTTGCATAATTATCATTTTAGGGGAAACTAAGTAAAGAGATAGAAAAAAAGACTACATATTTAATGATGAAAAGAAAGGTGAGAGAGTGTATTGTTGTTTGATAACAATGCCCCCTATACAGTCTGTATCAGGTAAACAGACGAGATCATCAGGTACAAACCAATCATCTACGTCATGGACGAGATGAATAATGATACCCCTCATCACTAATTAACAACAAAACAGTGGAACTATTTCTCAATGTACTAATCACCTGGACAAACTAATTAATCTTTAACGAGAAGTTCTAAATGATTATGACACCACATGCAATTAAAGGTGCAATTTACTAAACACATTAATTATAATGCCACGTAGAGATGTTTAAAAAAAGAGGATGAAGAAAAAAAATCTAGATTTTGTCAAAATAATGTTCTTGCCTTATCTAGCAATGTTTGAGTTCTTAGGAATGTTGCCTGTCAGTAGTTTCTATATGGTAATGATACCTATATGTATCCATCCCGCCCCGCCCCGCCCCGCCCCGCCCCGCCCCGCCCCCGCCCCGCCCCGCCCGTCCCATCCAAAAAAAATTAACCCCATCCTTTTCTGTCACTCTTTGATATATGGAGATGGAGCATTTAAGTTTTATAGATATTTCTTGTTTCATCTGTAGGTGAAAATATATCTATGTGGATTCTAATTATCTCATCAAAAGACAAGCAAATCCTGATTAAAGTGTATATCACATGAATCGTAATAATCCTGATTATACATACATTTAACCCTTACAAGTTTATTATTATTTCTAGAATATTCCTTTGCTTTCATTATAACCTTTCATTTCATAAATCTGCATTCGTTTATTTTACCTGAAGCAGAAACACCTGTAGTGACATTAGGTATAGCTATCTAGGAAACAAATGATTATTTACGCAATGTCAAATTGCTCCCTTTCTATCAGAGCATATCTGTACACTCAAGCCTATTCTAAAGCATATATTTTATCCATTTGGCCTTAAATTCTAATATTCTACTGCAGTACCGTTCCCTGGTGTTATCATACTGTCATTACAGTAATACAAGCATGTCGGGTGAGAAATAGCAAGTGTAAAACGTACGCCCAATAAATGTAACACAATCACGCCTAGCGTATGAAAAAGAACCCATACACTACATTAACTTTTGCGAAACAGTATTCACGGGCAGATCGATCGTTTTTTTCTATGATCTGGAGATTCATTTATTATTCACCATGCTAGCATCTAGATTGTTGAAATGCTTTGACATTACTCTTAGAATTCCGGCTATTCCATTTTGATAGTCATGTAAAACAAGAGTCCCTTGGGAGCTCTGATTGCTTCATGAGGGGTTTTCCTGGCAACCTCACCAAGGTTATCGCTTAGGAAAAAATAGGTCACTCACAATTTTTGGGTTAACTGCTGGTGATCAGAGAATACCTTGGAGAATTGAAATCCAAATTAGTGATTTTATCGGACATTCTCTGAATACCTAACGGATACGAAAAGTTAATTATGTATGAGTTTACCACCTAATGATAGGAAAAGTAAAAAACTATAAACCATAAAAAACAAAGAACTGAAGTATCAAAAACATGCACAATGGTGTCAAACATTATGCACTTTAAAATGTTGACAAAAGGTAATTTTATTTTTCTCTATAAACTTAATATCCTGTCCATTACTTTAACTTTCTCTCAGAAACAATATCTCTGTTATGTCCTTAAAAATGTAGCTGTTGATAGAACATAATGTGTATATAAAGAAAAATTAAACATTACAGTTTGTTAAAAAAATTATGATGCAGATTACCTGTTTAGAAAATAATGGCATTAGGGGCTGTGGTGGCCAAGTGGTTAAGATGTCCTAACATAGTACCACAAACCATCCACCTGGCTAGCATGTTTGAATGCCATATAGGACAGCTGCCAGATAATGACTGTTGGTTGGTGGGTTTTTTCCAGGTAATCTGGTTTCTCCACCAATGAGGGGGGGGGGGGGGGGGGGGGGGGGGGGGGGGGGGGGGGGGGGGGGGGGGGGGGGGGGGGGGGGGGGGGGGGGGGGGGGGGGGGGGGGGGGGGGGGGGGGGGGGGGGGGGGGGTGTGGGGGGGGGGGGGGGGTGGGGGGGGGGGGGGGTGGGGGGGGGTGGGGGGGGGGGGGGGGGGGGGGGGGGGGGGGGGGCATATCCTTATACATGTATGGCCCTGGCTGTCAATGGGATGTTTAACTAATCAAACCAAACCAGTAGAAGAAAATGTCAAAGCAAAATTTCTTTGGGGGTATGTCAGTTCAATTCTATAAATAATCCCTTCATGGTATATACATGGTAACTTATATTTACATTACCCGACTATTGGACTTAATAGCCTTCAGTGGAATTAAAGGGACTGTATAAGCAGAAGCCGCATCCTTTGATGTTGTTTCGACCATTTCTACCGCGTTCCTGATATTCTTTCTATTCGCTATATATGACAATGCTTGTCAGTTCCGTATTGATAAGTTTCTGGAACTGTTATGTGCTTTGGAACTCTTCAGACATTTTGTCTACTATAATCGCCGACGTGATTGTCATGGTAACAATATACGGAAGCCATGATGGATGCTCAAAAGTCATCATTATTCATTCTGAGTAAACATAAAAAAGCAGAAAGATAAACGTTATTATAAATGAATTGTCAGAAATCTATTGACTGTCCGTGAAAGGTAGCCTCACGCATTCACAGCAAAACCCCACAGTAATGGAATCTAATTTGTAATCAATAATTATCTGTTAAAGTAGTAACGTGAAGAGTTGGGCGAAAGTAGATTGTTAATTCATTGTGTTTGACAAGAGATGTTTTTTCAAAGTCTTGTAAGCATACAGCTGAGATTTAGAAAAAAATTCTTCAAATTTTAAGTTTGATAAAACATTGATGATCAATTTTTAGTGTCAAAACTTGAGACAAAAGTGTAAATTTTGAAGCTCAGCTTCGTTAACGGCACTTGATCTACAGAATAATGGTGTTGAGTAATTGTCACAGTAAATATTACGTTAGCTAACAGTGCTATGTTTGATTCAATATATTGGAGTCTGTCCTTAATATCCGACAAAAGTTTGCATGGGCTGGAACAATAATGAGTTGACACACAGAAACAAATTGGTCAATACTCCAGAGTCAAGGATTGTGTCAACAGTTTAACCTCTTCTCCATTAAAAACGAAAACAAATTTTATTACGGTAGCGATATTTCGTTACGAAAATAGACATCACATCATTAAAGCACCTGTGAAATAAATTACATCTGGTCGCGGCGATATATCTATCTGGGATGATATTATACCAAATGTGTGGTGGACCGAGAGCTGTTGACCCATGGCTGTCTCCAAGGCTTCGACATATTAATGGATTGACATTAGTCTTTCTTACAAGCCTATGTTTCCTTTTAACTAATCGTTGGGTTTTAAACTCCAGGGACTCGGAGCTAATCAATATCACTCTGAATGGATCGGATACTGCTGTGAAAACGGATTGCTCGAGATAACTGACATTAAGTAAGTCTGATTGACCGCTCCCAAAAGATTAGGTAAGACTGACCAAAGAGTCTGGCTTGTCTTAGACTGAACATGTTAATTCACTGTCAGATGGGTTTTATCCTGCATGGTAAAGGCCTAAATCTATGGTGTATTGCAGGGAGCAGTTTTATCCAAGCTCCTATTGATGGTAGTAAATTTCATTTCCATGGTTTCCGGTACTTTAATTTAAAAATTAAGATAAAATTCTTTAATTATTTTAACAAGTTGGCAAAGCATCCTGATACTAATTACTGTTGTCAAAATATTCAATATTAATTTATATGTCTGCTGAAATTATAACTTAACCTTGCTGACATAATTTTCTAGATGTCGTTTGAGATAAATAAAGATCTGAAGACCTGCTCTGACCATTTTGCATTTTATTCTTACATAATGTTTTGACCAGCTGAGTCATTTGATTATATTGGTTAAACAGACTCAACAGGTGATCAATTTTTTCTCCAACGAACATAGAATTTAACAGGTGAAAATCAAAAATTCATCTTTGGAGGTTTGTACTTTTAAGCTGAATTCATTACCAATCAAATTTAAAGCAAAAGAACAAGTGGAAATTGAAGTTGTAAATTTCGTGACCAAGAAATTTAGTCTGATAAAAGAAAAAAAAGGTCACAACAATGCCTGCTCTTTACAATAATCACAATGTTGATTTATTATCTAAATGACATGAATTTGTTGTTTAAAACCTGTTTTAGGGAGACGTAATGTCCATAAACCAAGGTGGTTAAGATGGCAGACTCCTGTTTTCACCGATAATGATTCCGTGCTTCCGTGAGTCTGTCCTCACAGCTCGGCACGTAACATGGGGAGTCGACCGGGTCCTTAATCTGCGGGAAACGAGGAAATTTTATACATTTCGTAAATTAGTTCTCTCATACTAATCAGCCATTAAAATTGATTTTGTATTCAGTTTCTGTACGGATGAATTAGGCATGGAGAAATTGAAATGCCCACAATGGGAAGTTACAAATAAACGGCCAGGCTACATGCGATATTACCAACAGGCAGCAGCAGTTTGCCTTCTGATAATTGCTGGTTATGACATAATGATTTCAAACGTGCAATGTTAACTTTTGCTTATAGCGAATGTTTATAGCCCTATACCGTTACTTGTCGATCCGTACATTGTTATAACATACTGTATTTTTAATTAATGATGAAAAAATCACGAAACAGAAAAAATGTCCTGGTATACATATTACAATAAAATCTTCATTATATTGAGAAAAGAGAAAAAGGCAAGCCTTTTATGTAGTCATTTTAGGTCACCTGAGGCAAAATTTTAAGTCTCAAGTGACCTACTCTAATCGCCTTTTGTCCGTCGTCATGCGTCGTGTGTCCATAAACAATTTACATTTTCGACTTCTTTTCCAAAACTGCTGAAGTAAATTCAATGAAATTTTGCACAAACCTTCTAAGGCATAAGGCCAATCAAAATTTTGAATTATATGGTTCCTCCCCCCCCCAGGGGGCTTTTGGAGGGGCCAAAGGGGGTAAAATTGACTGAATTTTCAAAAATCTTCTTTTCAACTCACAGATGTGGTAGAATCAAATACTCTTTAAAATAGATAGAAAGGTCTAAAGGTCCTTTACACAAATTTTGAATTATATGACCCTGGGGTCTCGCGTTTCCTCCTGGGGAGGGGGTGAAGTTTACTATAGTTTATATAGGGAAAAAACATTTTCGGTCATTTGTTATAGGAAATGAGTCAAATGTTGTCAGAATTATTAGTAGGAGATGGTCATTGAATCCTGATAACAAATTTTCCATGATTGACCCCCAGGTGCTTTAGAGGCGGGTTCAAAAGGGGTCAAATAGGCTAAAACTTTAACATTTTCTTTTGAAATTCTGGAAATGGTAGAATCAAAAATACTTTTCATATATGGAAAGGTCTTAAGGTCATTTACACAAATTGTGAATTATATGACCCTGCATGGTGTTGCCTCCTGGGGAGGGGGTCATGTTTACTATAGGTTATATAGGGAAAACAAATTTATGAGCATTTTTTGCTCAATTTTCATAGGAAATGAGTCTTAATTTGGTTAGAATTATTAGCCTGAGATAGTATTTTAACATCATATCCATATTGGTCCTGGCTGACTCTCTGGGGGACCAGAGGGGCGAAGCCAAATAGGGTCAAAATGACTAAAATTTCAAAAAGTCTTCTTCTGAGTTCTCAGGTTTGATGGAAGCAAATACTCTTGATAGATTAAAAAGTCAAATCTATAAAATCACTGACCGACTTCAAGAGCCTGGAGTACATAGTGTTTCATTCTATATTTGAACTCAGGTGACCGTTAAGGCCCATGGGCCTCTTGTTTCACAATGGCTAAGGTATCTAAAATGGATGTAATGGGTAACATCTTCAGGGTCTTGGACATTTGATTTAAAAATACTGTTAACAACTTTTAATTCTACAATAGGATTGAGCACAAATTTTCTACCTTACTTGAATTAAGCCCTCTCCCTGATGTCTTGGGACGTGATGATCGACTGTATATAAAATTTTTAATGTTTCCAGTGTTAAGAAGGCTGCTCATATATATAATACATAGCTAATGATAGAGTTATCTACTCGTAGCTCAAATCATACCAAAGAATTATCACAATCTGGAATTAAAGAAAAATCTTAATGGATCCTCTTATCCAAGGTATCTTTAAGGATTTTTTTTATCAAAGGAGAATCCATTGGCAACAAACTTGAGGACAGCTTGAATTCTCCACTGATATTTTACACATTTTCTTAATCATCCTACATACCAGGAGGTATCCGAGCTTAAGGATAACGAACCAATGGCAACCCATCCTCAAGACAAAATCACGGCATTTGCTCTTCTATGTATAGCTATCTGATTATTGTTTAGGAATCTTTATACAGAAATAACGCTACAAATGTACCCAAGACATCTTTTATGAATATCTGTACACAGATGATAACCCAGTCTTATAAGGACCCCATATTTCGCTCAGAAATATCTGTACAAAAAAGATAACTTTTAACTACTTACTCCAATCGAGAATTCTGGGCGTAGATATCTCTGAACTTAGTAAAGTGACATTTTGGAAAGTCTGATATAAGTTCCTAATCTCCTTTCAACTTTTCATTTATTATGCATAAATCTTAGCTTTATCAAAAGATTTGTTAATCCAATTTATGCCTAATTCCTTCATCTTCAGCTTCATAAAGCACTGTTTAAGTTGACAAATTTCTTCAACAATTGTCACATATTTGTTGCTGTAAGTTAAAGGGAGCAATATCAAGCTGTGTAGGAATGTTTAGGTGTTTTTTGTTTTCATTAGCAAGACTTGACTTTTATTAGATAGGATTTTCTGCAGTAATCTGTCAATGAAGCCAACCATTATATCAGAAACCATCCAAGTGTTCCGATACAGAATCTGTATAGTTGTATCGCTTCTTTGATTCGTCTACTTTTGTCGCTTCAGTCATTTGTAAAGAAGATTATGCTCCGCTAATTAAAGTTTATAGATTTTGCCTGTGGCATGAAAACCTGAAACATGGCATTTCTCAAGAGATTCACTCAGAAATGTATAATTGCTTGAATGCAAACAATATTTTTAATACGCTTTTTACTGAAAAAGCTTGCTTTTCCAGTATTGCTACGGCCCGGATGACCCACTAATTTAAATGCGATTGACCTCTCATTTGCATGCGATTTTTTCTCTTTTCCTCTTCCTAGAACAAATATGCTGCCATAGTGCAGTTAAACAACTTCTATGGTATTTCATTAAATAGAATAGTTTCAAACATGTCTACAAAAACTATAACATGAACGTCTATAATTGAAAAATAGTGAGGATAATTTGCATCAGTGGTAGCGATCGGTGGCCTAATTCTCGCCCGCATTTGCA
The DNA here is from genome assembly GCF_041381155.1 of Argopecten irradians. Taxonomy (NCBI): domain Eukaryota; kingdom Metazoa; phylum Mollusca; class Bivalvia; order Pectinida; family Pectinidae; genus Argopecten; species Argopecten irradians. The sequence continues at coordinate 10,850,889 of NC_091139.1, forward strand.
TATATATGTAAACATCCGGTTTGGGTAACACTAAATAAAGGAATTGTCAGGATTTTGGTATGTAAGTAACTAATTGTAGTTTGATGTATACATTCATAATCTATTATGTAATGACAATTTTTTAATTCATCCCGACGTAAGAAAGATACAAAAGTTGTTTGTTTTTACATGTATTATATTGATAGTCATTTTGGAGAACAGGTACGTTCGTATTGTGATCATGTCATTACGATGGCCCACTGAATTTAACCAAGTCTCACTCAAACAGACGCTTGTTAACTACGTACGCATCAAGCGTCTGGGTGATCTATGCAGAAGCTAACAAACACGATAAATTCTGAGTTACGCTGGCTCCTTATCATTTCGCACGGATTGTCAACTAACGCATCCTTTCATTAACGAGGGAATATTTAATACACGGATACAGATACAATGAAATATCGTGACACTCAGCAATAGTGTAAACGGCCGAATGTAAACAAAGACGTCATCACGCAAAGCGGACCTGTGGCTGTGATGTAAACTTGCAAGTCAAAAGATATTTTCCATTTAATTATCGAGCGTAATAAATACATTCTCATATCAGAAAAACACCGAAGAATATTTGAACACTGCATGTTGCAAGCCACCTTGCTAGTAAACTTCGGAATTCTTTTCGTATTTGGAGACAGAAGCAGTGAAAATCGTAAGTTTCATTTCGTTTTGCTTCTTTGCCTATCACGCCTATGGGTCGGTATATTATAATTATATGAACTATTTGACAGACATCGGCACATTAAGTGAACTTACAACATCATGAGTATGTGTGAATTCCTGCTAACATCCATATAATCGACGTTTTATTTTATTACAACGCAACAAAATTGAATATCACTTTAAATTTGAAGTAGTTTGTTGTTATATAATTAGCAGTTGACAAGATTCATTTTTGGTATTATTTTCTAATGCGATGACATCAAATTTAATATTAATGCATAGAGTCAATTTACCAGATTGTCAATATGTCTATAAACATCACAAAGCATGTGTTTATTTGTGGTAGGCAAAACAATGCATGATATAGATCCATACACAATACGTATATATGTGTGTAATACACATGTGAATTCAGAATTTCTTTAGATAAATAGAAGAATTGTAATGCTAGATTTATTTAAGACAATTGATATCTGGGATTTCGAAATTGGCGGTATGAACTTAAAACATCGATTAAACAGTCACTACATATATAACTTCATGGATTCAGAGAATTTATAATAACACTTACCAAAATAAACAATAACCTGTGCACTGTAATACATGGTAAATTTACACTTGCTCAATATTACAGTATTTGGTTTAAAGTAAGTTTTGCTAACAGTAAAAAACATTGTATTTTATCAATGTGTATCAGGTATAGGAGACAAATTAATTATGATGCTAATATATTAAAGATGCTTCACCGCTGACAAATGGTATTTTTTCACTATCAAAAATGGCAGCAGACAATTTAGTATTTTTCTTCAGTTACAAAAGTTACTTACTTTACACCATTACCGCCGTTGAAAAGTTTGAGCTCCAATTTCACTTCAAGTTAAAAATATAAATAAAATAATTAATTGCATCCCGAAAAAATTCTGTAGCACTATATCCTATATGGAATGAAGTACTGATTGCGCTTGACCCAAAGGCAAAATTAATTATTTTATATTATTTTTTGTGTTAATTAGACTTATGCATACACGATTAAACACTAATTATTGTTCAAATGATGAATATCATTTATACTCTGTCGGCGGTGGAGCATCTTTAACTCAAAGTACTTGTGTACATGAGTCCAGTTTCTTCCTTTTGTCATTGTTAGATGATTTCTGTAACTTTTTTCATATCAAATTAGGAATATTTATATACGCATATGTTGAATTTTATAATTACAGGACTCATTGGTTAGTCATCTGAAGCAGATTCATAATTGTTGAAGACTGGAGATTATCAGGATTACTTTGGAAGCAGTGAAATGATTCTAAGGATGACTACCAGGCATATATTAAACTAGCTGCGACAGCATACATGTAGCTCTGGACAACAAGCATATGGGTTGGCGCTTCTCATTCGCATTGTTTCGTAATGCCAATTAAAAACACAAAAATACAAAAAAGTAAATCCAGTATATTTGCAACTTTGGAAAGAGTTGTCACCATTTGACATACTGCCGATTGTTATTAATCTGTGGAGAGATAGAAGGTGTTTAAACTTTTAACTTCACAGACTGACTCACATGTTAGTCTTTCTGTTTTGTTGTAAAATTCATACAAACAAAAATAATTTTCTTGGCTTGAATGAAACACACTATATATGTTCTGACAGACGGTCATTATCAGAACTACAATTCTGTCCCATTGACTGTAATGTTGCAAAACATCAAGTGATGACAATTAGCGAGTGTCGAGTAACTTTGCATTTAGATATATATAGAAACATCCTACATTTATAATATAAACTGATAATTTATTTACCCATCATCACGCCTGAGTTATCATTACTACAATGTATATTTCAATGTTTCACATCTGTGACACGGCCATATAAGTACATTGTATATGGAATGACATTCATTTATTTGCTACAACAGAAACATATTAAACAGTTTACTTGTTGACTTTGTGCAGTGTGTTCACAAAAATGACACAAAGTTTAACGCTTCTGGTGACATAGCCCATTAGTTGTTCCATTTACTTGATGCCTCTATCAAATGTTTTTACAACTGTTTCTGATCTTGTTACCAATATATGTACAAACAGTTGTAAGTAATGTGACATTAACAACAAGTTGCCAATAATGTGTGATTACATGTACGTTAATTTCATATTCTTAACATAATTAAATGGGAAAAAAACCTTTAAAACATAACAAAAAAGTATTTATTTTAGTACATAAACATAAAAACCGATCATTGATTTACAAGGTTAAGGAGAGTAACTTGTACATGACAATTTCAAAATTGACTAGGGTACACGAAATTCGGCAGTCCAGAAAATTTGTAATCTGGGCGGTTTAGGCTGGGAACGAAGGTTTCCAGATTATCGAGGGTCCAATGTACATGTCAATGTATACAAATAACACACTGATTTTGAGAATGGTTGTTTTAATATGCTGTTAAGAATTCTCAGTGTCCATTTTATGCATTATATAGAGACAGTATCATACTGAATCTAACTTTGATATTACTTTTCTTCAATATTGCAGCAAAGTATCAAGAACTGCTCTTTACTTAATAATATGCCTGAATACATTGTGTGTATCACAGAAGAGAACTAGAAAAAATAATGTATTGTGATGTTATTTCATGTTTGTATTAAAGTATTTTTGAATAAACATAATTCAAAACAATTCAGTTTTGATTTTGATGCAGTAACCAATTCTTTAAATGAACATTTGACCCTTAGTTTTTGTCATTTCATTTCTTCTCTTGAAAATTATCTAATTAATTGCCTTTTGCCACATAGTTCATCGGAAAAAAAATACTTGTATATTATATGCATTGCACATAGTTCCTTATAAATGAGGTCTGTAAACAACATTTGCAGCATAAGCCATGAACTTTGTAAAAATGCCATCAAGGGATATCCATGTGTCAGATCATACTTTCTTCTTAATGGAGTCTTAATGTTTCCCTTGTTGTCATTTTACTGCAGATTGTTACTAGCTGTCTCCATGGCTTTGTCCTCAAGATCAATTATCAAATAATCATAACTACAATTTTTTTTTCTTTATTTTGTTATTCAGACAATTATATTCAAACATTAGAGAAAAGGTCACATGACACTGACTGTAAATATTTGTTGAAACTGTTGAATTCAAGATAGGTTCAAAGTTCAAATCTAAAAGAAATTTTCTAGCATTTTCTTAAAATCTTCTCATAATTTTTAGATTCATCTTTTGATATGAGGAGGAATAGTTGTCTGCAATCTCAACAATTTATCCAAAATTAATTAAATGAATACTTGGAAGATAAATAACCCAACTTGATAATGACATGGGACTTGCAAGAAAATACACACCCTAAAATGTTACTAATGACATATTTGCCTCCTTTGAACTAAAATTTTGTTACATCAATGCTTTTTCAGTTCAGTACTTACAGTACTTTGATTTTTTTTCATTATGAACAAATTGCTTCCAAAGTAAAAGGTTATCATCTATATTGAGGCTGGGGTGTTTTAATCAGTTTTGTGTACATTTCTAATCCTTGTGACATTGTGTATTCAACTGGGCAGGTATAATTGTCTACAGGGGACTTTTATGAATTATGCTATGGATCGAGTTTCGCAATTAAAGCTGGAAGACTTTGTGTACATACAGCTGCTTTCCTCCCAAGGGAGTTAACTCCGGTAAAAACACAGTTATTACCTGTTCCATCTATTAGACTGCCGCATTTTATTGCCTATTTTCAAGCTTAAGGTCATGTTATGTTTTTTGTTTTCAATGCTTATAAAACTTTATATTGCAGTGGATGTTTTTTTCTTCTTCAAAATTTCAATTAAACAAACAAATTAATTTCCCATGATAGCAATTCAATTATGTATATATGTATAACAACTTTGATGCAAGCCACAACACTGCAATTTTTGCTCTAATTCATTATTGTTTTTGCTATCAGAAACATTTTACTAATGTATCGCATAAAGGTTCAGGATTTCATTAAATTCTTAAAAAATTACTACAGCATAAAAGGAAAATTTCTGTATTCATGGTGACGTAACTAGAGTCATTTGATTGATCATTGGAATATTTTGTAAGACCATACAATAGTATGAAATGCTATTCTCTCTGGGCTTCATATGCTAATTCCACATTTGCATACGAAGCTGCTGCCAGGATTGAAAGAGATTGCTAATGACTGCAATGACCCCAGCTGAACCAACCACAACATTAAATTGATTATTGATGACATTTCCAATAACGGCGTGAACCTGAAAGGTCAAGGTGGCCTGTAGCCTCACTTTGAATAATACAGATGTCATAGATCCATGACAACGAGAGATCCTAGTTTCAGAAAAGGAAACTATATGTAATTTACATTTTTTTTCCTGTTTGAGCATGTAACGTAAGATAAGGCAGATGATAAAAAATTTCAGTACGTTTTTGAAAGAAAAAAAATGTAACAACTACAAAAATCACATGTGTGCATGCCAATTTAAAATTCAGGGTTCCCTTCCAATCTCAATTTATCACAAAATATCTGAATATTTCAGGTAAATGTCAGCCAAAGGAAATAACTTGAGATCAATATGCAAGAAATATTAGTCTTAGCATAGGTGTGGAGTGATTGTATAAGAAGATATGACAGACATCTTTGATCTTCATTGGGTTATTGAAGTAAAAGGATAGATAATGGATTTATATATCACAAGGCCCTTTGATCAGGAGACAGTTGAGAAGCCTTTTTGATCACGGTTGAGGAGACATCGCATTGATTAAAATCTTTCAAAATTTGTCATGGTGTTGTCATCATAGTATTAAGTATGGAATATTTTAATATATAATCTTTTTATAAACAGTTTGAGGTCATTCATATATATATAGAGGTTCCAATTTTTTATTTTTTTTGCGAAGATGGAAGTAACATTATTTCATCAAATTCAAATTCAGGAAAGTACCTGGCAACTGTGCATGTCCTTTATGGGCTTCAGCGACGGCTACTTTGATTATAATATCAATCACATCTACTACTAGCAAATTGCATCAGGGAACCATTTCTTGCATCAAATTAAATTGCTCAACTAACTTTAAATATTAGATTATATCCCCTTAATTGAAAGCAAGAATTAGACATTCGAGACCAAAAATTGTCAATCACAATTTCACTTATACCAAAATTTTGTCTAGAGATGGCGCCAGGGGTCTAAATTAAAATGTTCGGAAGGAAAAGTACATTTAATTCGTGTATTCGTCTGCGTTATTTTGATGATCACAGGATAAGACAGGGAGAGACCTTCCTGGCCTATCAATCACCTCCCTGGTCACCATTAGTGTATTGGAAGTGGACAATGAATCTGTTTAAATCTGACCGTGTCGTATGTCCATCATCGCAGACTTAATAAGACTTGTTACGCAGTAAAGGACATCCTATTTTATCCCAGGTTATCCTGGTAATCTTATGAGGGGGTGTTTCTATTCCCGTCAGATATTTAGCGACACAGCTGGTGCCAAGTCTGACCAGACTCTCCAATTACCAGTGACAAATGACCATTCTGCCAAGTTAATGTTGCATGGTCAACTCTGATTCTGAAGTTATATTTATTATGAAACGTATTTTGTATAAAGTTCAACTACAAACTGCAGTTATTCAGGTTAATATAATTCAAATGTGCTTGGTATTGGAACAAATTCAATGCTAGAGAAATTTTTTAGTTTAATGACATTTTGACCCAACCACATGATGTAGTATGATGTGTTCACTCTGGATATATGATCCATAGATATGATAATGGTAAAGCTATATATATAAGTATATGTTGCCTAAGCTAGACGGCCATTTCTTTTTATTTTTTTAAATAATTCATTATTATCAACTGTCAAGTGTGAATATTTTAACCCCAAAAAATTTATAGGTATGCAGTATTTCCTTCAAACCTGTCTTGAAGCATAGAATCCAAATAAAATCAACATCGGAATAATTTTCAATACTTGCTTTTAGACATCTATATAAGGAGTTATTAGCTAGTGTACTAAATGATGTATGTTGGCCTTCCTGGTAGGATGAGTATAATCAGGTGGAAATGGATGTTATGTCGTCCAGTGAGCAGGTGTATTTCTCGTTTAATCATTTAACCAAACATGAAATGACAATATCCGATTCCCCAAGACGGCAGGAAAGTTGAGAGTGGCGATGGCCGAGGGCTGCGTCGTCCTTGGAGAGATTTGTATGTCTGCCATTCTGATGATGTTGTTTCTGTGATCAATATAAGGGTACCCCATACATAATGGTTTTTGGCACTTTTAAGAGAATTTCTCCTTCGTACTTTGCACGGCGGAGGAAATGATGTGTTGAAATTGGTCGCATGACTACGTTAGTAACTCGTCAACACGGCGTAACACAGATTATTGGCCGTACATTAACAATCCTATGTTATTTGCGGATACAAGAAACAAAGGAAGCGGTCAGGAATTCTGTTCGTAATGAAAAAAGCTTTTAGCAATAACTGTGGGTAACGATCATAGCTGGTGATTTCTCCTGGGGTACGAAGGGTGATAAAATGTCGGTACGCCCTTATTGGGGATCAATTACATATCAGAAACCCTATACAAGAGAGAAAAGAGGTCAGAGGTTACATCGAAAAGCCATCCCTATACAACAAGCTCAGGTTTCTTTAATGAGTATTCTATACGCAAAACAATATCTATTTTCCCTTAGAGAATAATTATAAGCTCTTAAAAAGTTTCAGAAAAATATGAACAAAATATTCAGGATATTTTTGTATTACTTGATCTTTGAAAGATTCCAATTAATACCTCATTCGACGCAATTCTTTTTATGCCCCTACTTTAAAATTAGGGATCCATGTAACTGTCTGCTATGTCCTGTCCGGTCCTGTCACATTGATATTACCATATAAGGGGTGGATAGGGCATTTATAATTCTCTCATACCTACACGTGTAATACTGGCTGGTCCAGGGCAATACACCCATGTCGCTTGAAGCTGTATTGCACGGCTACCCATGCAATAAAGCCTTGTTACGTCCCAATGTCAACAAAATTACTATTTTCTAGGCACAATTTTAACAATTTTTTTTGTGAAATTAAGCTGGATTTACTTTAAAAGATATATGCAACAGGATCTGCGTTGAAAATATCATGCAATGTTTTATGTATGGAGATTTGACTTGCAGCCGGTTTTCTTTCGAATTCATTTAAAAATGGCGAAAATTAATAGAAGTAAAATTGCAAGAAAACTTCGAGGTAATGAGAGAAAAATACTCTTTCATACGTGGATCACAAAATATTGTAAAACCCTAGGCAAGTCTCGGTTTTACAACATTTTGTGACCCTCGGGTAGAATATCCCTATCCTTCATATCCACATATGAAAGAGTCTGATAGTCTTTCATACATTTCTTATTTATTATACCCCCCCTCCCCCCCCCCTCCCCCCCACAATAAAGTTAAGTGGGGTATACTGGAATTTGGTTGTTCTGTCTGTCTGTCTGTCTGTCTGTAGACACAACTTTGTCCGGTGAACTCCTCCTAAACTCCTTGACAGATTTTGATAAAATTTGGTACACAGAACCTTGACATTAAGGGAAGTTGAGTAAACTATATAGGGTTCTACAATATCCACTATTAATGGAGTAATTACTAATTTTTTGCAGTAGGAGGTATTAGGCGACATCAGTTCTAGTTATTTATTTGCATACGATACACAGCTCAATGGTAAATGATCATGACATTTAATTTCATTCAAACAAAGGTGTTTCAATCACTCTACATGTACCAGATAGTGTCAGCTGTTTAATTACTTTACCTAAAAAATATGAAAATATTTCTAATTAAGCTACAAATACTTTACGAGTATAGAGTTCTTAGAGTTCTATTGGAATTGCTATTTATTAACAGTATAGAGTCATCAGAATTCTACTGGAATCTTGTCAAACAAACGCTGTATTTTCTTATCTCTCTGCATTCAATATTGCGGTTATTTATTACAAACTACACTTAGTATTTGAATAAGCAATCAGTGTATATTCAGACATACAGTCATGTTATGCCACATCATACAATGCTGTGTACCGACCACTTCTTTATCTAGGAAACGTTTAGCGACGTAGCCTTCGTTTTATGTTTTTTAGTGTCATTCCGCTCCCAGTTGATATACACTAGGTTCAATAGATACATATGAATGTGTCATTTATATGTGTCAGAACACCATTTTGGTGTGACAGTTAAACTTGAAGTGATATCTACACCAGGGTAATCATGTTTAACATTTTACAACCTCTGCGGTACTGTTTATTCGTTTATCTTTCTGAGTTTTATTTGATTTTGATTCTTTTTGAAATAGCACTGGATGGAAGCTAAACATTTGGGTACCATCAATTATGTAGTGTATTTTTCTACTGACATACATACTTTGACTCTTGAGTAAACCAATTTTATTTGGTGGCTTCTAAATGTTCGCAATTTCTGTTTCAAGTCAAATTTACAGACATCCTATTGCAATAAGAGGTAGATGTTATTTTGTAGAGATAAACTTTACAAATTAATTTCCAGGCTCCAGTTTCATAAACGTTCCTTCACTATAAGGAATTTCTTAACTAGAAGTTCCCCATAGGATTAAGCATTACAGAAGTTAAGGAAAAATTTGAAATGAAGGAGCCTTCCTTTAAGTCTGTATTTGCATTCCTATGGAGAATTTTAAGCTATGGAATTCCTTAAAGTTAAAAAATGTTCAGGAAACTGGGCCCAGTTTATTTTTAAGGACACATATTAACAAAAGCATTAATTTTGAGCTTTCTTTCTCCCTAAACTGATAAAATACATGAAAATTTAGTTAAGATAATTAGCTCTTAAAGCCAGAGTTGGAAGCAAGTTTTAATCTTAAATGATATGTGACAATGATGTATCAACTAGCAAAATGGGAAAACTAGCTTAAAAAGCAATTTTGCAAGAAAACCAACTTCGACTATGGAAATTAGAAAAACAAACCTTAAAAAAACAACATTTGGCATGATAACCGAGTAAAAGAAAGATTTGATTGGACCTCATGGCATTGGAATGAGAAGACTAATCTGATTGGCTGGAACGGAAATCATACTGCTGGGTATGATTATTTGTATTGTCAAAGTATAAAAAAAATATGGCTGTGTTCATGTCGCTGTAAAACAGATAATACAGACACTGTTATCGGGATTGTAGGACAAGGATTAGCGGGAGAATACACGACAGCCAAGGATATCAGATGAAAATGTAACATTGATAGTTCCGCCAAACTGATTTACAGACGTAGGAAGAAGGCAAAAATTAGTATGGAAGTAGAAATAATGTAAAGAAGATTGCGAAAAATTGCAAATGGATCAAGAGGATAAGACCGAACCAGTTAAGTTAGCAGAAAAATATAAATGGTGGATTAAAGAACAATTTTCGAAAATGGAAAGAAAAATTGGAGCTTGCTAGGATCATCGAGAGCTGCACTTACGGAAACATGTCATATCTGCTAGGATACGCTTATAAAAATGATGATTGACGGCTAAGAAAAAAGTTTCATTTATCAGCCTAAATTATAACAGAGGGGAAAATAAGCATTTATTTATCGGTCGTAATGTAGGGAGTTATCGATACCCCACTCATCTGTCAATGTTAAGCCTAATCTAATATTGCTCGCGAGTCACCATGGTATCTCTAACTGTAGGGTGAAGCGCCAGGCTGCATATCTGTAATTTGGGGTACTGCTTTGTCAGCCGACATATCTCGCTAATATTGGGTACAGTCTCTGTATAATGATACAGCACATCCCGTAATGAGTCGCCTCAAATTAAGTTAGGATGCGAGGCGTACATAAAATGCCTTTCTCTCGCAGGTTATTATCAATTTGTATTCTAGTCACGAAGCGGAGCATGTTTATCTCTCGGCTTAGGACTTGTCTCCGGTTTAATCCATATTGCCATTTGTCAAATCTAAATGTTTACATTTTGTTCAGCATAATCAATAGTCACGGTAGTCCCATTGTCTGAAAACCGGTCAAGAGTGACCATTGAATATTATTGTAAGTGATGTCCAGCATAAAATCTAACCACTGGTCAAAGGAAGGCTGTTCTTATGATTACACAGCTTAACGTCCATCCAGAGGTCAGCGTAGAGGTCAACCAGAAGCCTCTGTATGACCTCCGTCCAATCGGCCCAATTCCTTAATGAAGGTGAACTACTTTCAATTCAATCATGAAGCTGTATAATTTATCAGGAGAGGCCATATAATTCACAATTAATTTTCTTCTGCTGATTAGAATCAAGACAAGACGTCCCAAGTTCCATGAAAATTAATCACATGAAATATGTTGCAAATGGCATGATACTTCATAATTTCTGAATAAAGCAAAAAACAAAACAAAAACCACCCAATTCAATATCAACATTGAATGATTTCCTTGCTGAATATTAGAAAACTATCCAATTTTGAGATTTTTTGATTTAAAAAAAAAAAAAAAAAATGTATTCTTTTGTTTAGATATACATAGATAACACACATTTTAACACACATTTTGAAATTTAATTAGTTATGACCTCACTGAATTACCTTTTGGTGTCCTCATCATTATAGCATTTCTATACATACTCTTATAGACTGACTGTTTTTATCCCTAAAAAGGAAGTTTTAATCTATCGGCAGTCTGAGGCTTCTATCCTTCCATAGGTCAGATTTTTCAAGCATTTTAAGTTTGAGATGGATGTCGTTTAAGTGTAGCAATGACATTAAGGCAGAAAATGTATTAACGTAAAGCTGTAAAAGGCGAGGTTATTTAGGGGAGTAATTAGTTTTTGACAGTGAGGGAGGGCTTTATAATCATGATGTGATTAAGTTCGCCCCAGTAGTAATACTTCGGTATATATTCCCTGATAGGTTTTTTAGCGTGCCCGAGGAATCATGAAGAGAATTCCAGCATCATTTACACCATGGTATACAATATATAGCATGCACACAAATCACCTAGTTCGTTGGAGATCGATATTGTGAATATCTATACGTGTAGACAAAGTTTTTTGACTTGAACCCCTACACCTTGGGGCTTGTGTTCACTGTGTTAAAACATATTAGTCATGGATGTTGGACTATAATGTTTGACCACCAGGCAGAAAATAGAGCTTCAGACTTCATCAAAATTACAAAGATTGATCAATGTTTAAAAGATCTTTAATAATTTTACTGTACAGTGACTTTTAATTATTTTACCCCCCCCCCCCCCCCAAATGCAACCTGCCATAGCAACTACCTCTTAAATAAAACCAGTTTTTAGGGTCCCAAATTGCCAAGTTTGAGCTGTGTGTAAGGATCTTTCGGCGTTGTAAAGACTAGCTATTTTTCTTTCTCACTTGGGTGAGGTTTGACTCCGTTGTTTGTTTTTATTTTGTTTTACATTCTTAAAATTAAGTCATGATTATTTAAAGATAAGTATTTTGAAGATGGAAGCATTTTGTATTTGACACATTTTCTTCAAGGAAGTCTGACATCTTTGTTGATTCTACAAGTCTATTGAATTTCAACTACAGTTTATACTAGGGGCATTCGGAAATGAGAATTTTTCAATTCAATTTAAACGAATAATTTGTGAAACAAAACAAAAAAAATGCCTTTTAAAATGAAATGTAAAAATAATTTTGACTGATATTTGCTTCTTATAAAGGATTACACATATATACAAATAGTTTTCTGTTAGATGCTTTTTGGATGGATCTTTGTGATAGCTTTTTGTTCAATTGATTATTTTACAAGGTATAAATGCTTATGTTATAAAGTTGTCTGCATGTTCATCACTGTTACATCATCTCAGCGATTGTGAATACCATTACATATACCTGGTATATAGATGTATTGGTCTAGCCTGACGGGAGTCAGGAGTTGACAGAAGCCATATTTAAACGAAGCAGATTTCATTGTGAATGACGTTTACTTTGAGCTACTAATGGATCCGAATCAATGAACCTGACTCTGGCACTACAACGGCATGAAAGAACAAATGGAGGAAATATTGTCATTAAATTATTGGGATGTCACTGGGGAAATATACCATATTGTATCAGTGTTGATTTCTCTGGTTGACCTTTGACATTTTAACCTTGACCTTTTGACCAATGCAAGCTAGTGCGTTGGTCGCAGAAGCAGATGATGTGCTTGATGACATTTCCGGGGATTGGTGAGAGCAGTGTCAGCCATTGATAGTCGGATGATTAATATGAGAATACACTGTGGGCATTACAACGGGAGGATAATTGTATCGTAGATGTCGATAAATCATCCTTCCGCGTCCCAGTTTATGACGCTGATGAACTGAAGTGTTGGATGTGTCCCTCCCCGTAGGGACTGGGGACAAGTATAAACCCAACATAACAATGTCTGTGTGACGCTGTCAGCGACAACAGCACAAAGAGGTGCTGGGTTGACAGGAATGATATTCCCGTAATTAGTCGCCATAAAATTCCGCTCAGAACTTTCATTTTCTAGTATCACCATGGGGCGTAGTTTGTTTTATCGGCTAGATATGAACTTAAGACATTAAATTTTCATTCTTAATTCGCACCAAACTATTAGTACTTCAATTATGATGGTATTATATTCCACAAAATTCACTTATCTTAAACATGGCTTTATCAACCATCGCTGTATAAGATAAAGATTACAAGTGCTTACCGAGATCAAGTTCTTTGAGGTCATATGCACGATTGGCCACGATTGGCCAATTTCAAAAGTATGGAACCTGTGTATTAAGACCACTTTGCTATAAGACAATTTTGTTTTAGTACCTTATGTGTTCTTATAGACAGGTTTGACCATTTCTGAAGACAACATTGCTTATATCATGTTTTTCCAATGTTCTTACAATTAATTCTGTCTTGTGCCTTCACAATCTTCATTTAATATAATTTCTTGAGACACAATATTGCTTATATCATGTTTTTCCAATGTTCTGACAATCAATTCTGTCTTGTGCCTTCACCATCTTTGTCAGAATTTTGCAGATATTTATTCATTTAATATAATTTCTTGAGACACAATATTGCTTATATTATGTTTTTCCAATGTTCTTACAGTCAATTCTGTCTTGTGCCTTCACCATCTTTGTCAGAATTTTGCAGATATTTATTCATTTAATTTGACCATTTCTGAAGACAACATTGCTTATATCATGTTTTTCCAATGTTCTTACAATCAATTCTGTCTTGTACCTTCACAATCTTTGTGAGGATTTTGCTGATATTTATTCATACAATAATCCAGAAATAAAATCACTTATTTCACATCACTACAGCAGTACTTGTTGTGTCAAGATAGCATGAATCCTAGCTGATGGTTTACAAATTATCAAAGATTTTCTATTGTCCGTGAGGATTAACGATACATGATTGATTGATGCGTTATAAATATCTACATGGAGAGCCAAGTATAATGTTATATTGTACAAGATGTAGCTGTAGGCTACTGTCTCTTATTCATGTGATTTGTATAAACGTGTTCCATAATTGTCACCGACAAGTGTCCAATTCCCCACGGCTCGAGACACGCGAACACAAAGACAATGATGCAGGTTCGGAATCCCTTAACATGGCTCCTACAAAAACAAAACAGATGGAGAACGAACATGTATGGCTTTTGTCTTTTTTAGAATAATTAACACAGGTTCTCCATGCTATATTGGATATGCTATAGATCCAAACATGTCCTGAGTATAAAGAGGTCTTTGTTTGGGAGATATATTTAGGAAACGGCTTGAAGGCAATATTGGAAGGACACAGACCGTAGCTATTATGGTGAGAGGAGCATGAGGACTTAGCCCTGATGTTGCCTGGAAAATCAGTCCATAAAACGCTAAGCATGATAATCAGAATGAGACAATGGACAAGTGGAAGAAAGCTTCAGGGAGAAACCTGTTCAAATTTAATTAAGAGGAAATCAGAACTTTCTTCCTTAGAGGCATCATGCACTCTAAGTAAGAGAGAAAAACGAAACAATTACCCCCTGGGGCAGGCGGCAACCTTTATGTGTTAGTGATTGGTAGCTAGTAAATCTATCACTTAGTACAATCTCTGTTCAATTCCATGCAATGCTTCATTCTGTACGTGGTATAAAAAGACATACAATAAAATTATTTCAGTAAAAAAAAAAAAAATAATAATCCAATGTATTTTATACATATTTTTTTTTTTTTTCAAAAGAAAAAGAAAAAAAGAAAAATGAAAATGCATGCATTTAATTAAAATTTAATGTTTTGCACGTAATTTTTGAATTTCAATGTATGTTAGGTAAAATTTAGAAGTAGAAATTAAAAGATTTTATCATTCATAATGAAACATTCAAATGAAAGGTCATGTACCAGTACCATTTAAAAGACATTTTTGCTATATTATGCCAGCATGAATGATTAATATATTGTTATTTTGTGTATTATTGGATTATAATCTTTTGTTATTGTAGAGAAGCCAAAGAAATTACGCCAGGTGCCATATTACCTTGGTATAATATATTGGAAAGTATCCCCTGTGAAAGGGGGAGATAATTGACTGAAACATTGAGACACTGTGCCCTAGTGTATGTTAAGGTATTCCCCATTGATAAGGGGGAGATAATTCTGAAACAGACTATGTTTGCCCTGACATAATGCCCTATTTCAAATTTGAAGGTATTCCCCAGTGACAAGGGGAGGTAATTATTAATAAGACACTGATTGTCCTGAAACATTGCCTTAGTATATTTGAAGGTTACATTATATTCCCCAGTGACAAGGGGAGATAATTCTGAAAGAGAAATATTTGCACAGACACATTGCCCTAGTATGATTAGAGGTATTCCCCAGTGATAATGGGGGGTAACCCTGAGAGCATGTGACACTGCATGCCTTAGGGAAACAGAATTCCTTTATTAAGTAAAGTGTTATTGCTGTTGTTCACTGTCTCCTATGGGAATCCCAGCTGTTGTTATGACAGCGTCTGTCTCCATCAGAAATATTGATGTTAGAACCATATAGTGCACAAGGTAGCGGCCATAAGTTAAATGCCATGGCCGAATTCATATAAACACAAGACTATGTATGATAACGGCCAGAATCCTCATAATTACCATACCCATTTTATAGTCTGAAGGTTTTAATTCTTGATATTTAAGCATCTATTCTTAAGCCTCTTTCTAGTACACTTTATATAGAGGAAAATCTTATTGTTCAGTGCAAATGGTGTAATGTATATTATGAAACAGGTTGTAGTTGTAAAAGTGCATGCTGCCAGTGGTAATCATGATTTTAACGATGATTCTGGCAAAATTATGATTTGACAGAATCATAGCTACCATGTATCCGAGATTCACATTTTTCCTTTTTCTTTTTTTTTTTTTGATCCGTTAATATGCACTTAACATGAAAGTACTAATAGAAAATCAAAAATGTATTACAAGATTAACACACTCTTTTTAGTGTTTTGTTTGTCCTGACCAAAGCTCAATTGAAAATATGAATGAATATAAGTCAAAATTTGTGTATTACTGTTGTTTGCTAACTTCCAGTGAACAAGGTAGCTAGTCTACTGTATATCTGATATGGTAATGATTTGTCGAAACAAAATACTTGTTGTATATACTGATGCCAACATTGGGAGGGAACCCTTGTTAAAACATCCACAATGCAAGGAGATATTTAAATTGTCCCTAAATTTTAAGGCACTGACTCAATTGTAGCTGTCTGAGTGTCGGGGAACAGATGTTTCCTACACTTAAATATACAATTGGTTTAATTTAGATCTGTCATCCCTGTATAGCAACATCTGTATCGGCCCTGGACTGTCTATTATGTTACAATATGTGTGGTAGAAAAGGTGGCCCCCCCCCCCCCCACACCACCACTCCCTGTTTTAATGTAACGGATGTACCAGTATCTACCTGTCAAATAAATCTGTTGTCAATGTTTTATCTGGAAAAGATTGCACCATAAAAAAGTACATTATGTAGTGCATGTATATGATTATACAGATACTGTATTCGCCATAATAGGGCCCATGGTGCTTAAAAAAATTGTAACAAAGAGGGGTGGGGGGCTTATTAGTGAGCCAAATTGTAACTTTTGGGCAAAAATATCAATCATATTTTAGCTCTTTCTGTACTTATGAAGCATTAGTCTGGACACTTTTTACTGCCAATACAGTATATTAAAAGAAACTATGAAAATAGTGTAAATTACAAGTACTTATCTTAGATGTACAGTGAAAACTGCTTTAGCGATTACCTCTGTATAAAGACCAACTGTTTAACAATATGAGTTTAGGGTCCCAAATGAAAAATTTCAAAGCAATTTATTCTGCATAGTGTAATAATTAATAAGACCACCTGCTTTGATTAATAAGACCACTTTTTAGGAGTCCCAAATGACATGTATATTTCAACATGATTCAAACTGTGTATAAAGACCACCTCCTTAATAAGACCACTCTCCTAGGGTCCAAAATGACCAATAAACACAATTCACTGTGTGTTCAAAGACTACTCAGTTAATAGAGACCATTCTCCTTTGTCTCTAATGGCCGGTCTTTATTTTTTTTTTTGCTTAAATCTTATTTGACATTTTATGCATTCAGCAAATTCGTGGAAGCTGTGAAATATGGTTTCTTCACCATTTCAAGTTGCACTAAAATATCCATTATAACATGAGTTCATTCATTTACATCAACATGCTTGGTGCACCTGCTGACAGAATGAGTATTACGTAGTAATTTTGACAAGAACATGCTGATTTGTTTATAGACGGGATTTACCGTTTATTGGTGTCAGAACCTCTGTAAGCCATTTGAATCAACCAGAATAATATGAGATTTTGATTGTGTAAAACTTCATTTGAAAATCTATTTTCAACTCTTTGTATTTTATGAATTATTCATCAACACTATTTTGTGACATAATTTGCGATTACTGACAGCATGCAAGATTTTGCAATTTTATAATCCATTGCTTAACTCAGCAATTCTCTGGCATGACTACCTCTCTTACACACATGTCAACTTTGGAACGGTCCATTCATTCTATGGAAAAACCCATTCTTGGATTTAAGGGATCAATATGAAGACTTGTGAAAGCTTTTGTCAACTTCTTTAGAGTTTTCTTGTACCGGCCGTACATGCCGTAATAACAAAACAATTTCAGTAAGGTTATGTAGCCGACTTTAACGTATTGTCACATGCTATTGTGGCAGACTGCCATTGCAATGTAAATGTATATCCTCTCCCTTTGGCTGGCACAAGCTCTCATAAGCCCCATATAATCAGAGCACGAAATTACATATTTGCATGACTGAAATATTTCCTTTTCTTAATCCCTTTTTGTCCTGTAAATGGATGTAAATTGAAAAGATGCAGCTCTTTTTATGGGCGCAGCATTAAGGGAGAGTAATGGTGCTGTGATCAGAGTGAGCAGTATGTTTGGATTAACCCACCAATCACCCTTAGCATGCCAAGATTCCATTTAATCATGATCATAAATTCTAAATTCCTTTTAGCATTGGGATGTATAAGTAGTTCTAGAGTGGCTGACTTTGGAATAGCTCTGGATGGGAAATCAATCTGGCAGGCTCCTGGATTGGGAGGGATAATAAAATCCAGTTTAAGAAGGGTGTTGTTCATGGCTTTTTGCTTCAGGTCCCCTGATGTGAAATTACTTTCTATATCATGTGCTAAGGAGTGCTGACTCCTGTAACATAAAACCAACAAGATTAAAATGTAATTTTCTATATATGGGTATGAAAACAGGGTCTGAAATTAAACATGTATTTGGTTTAAAAAAAGATTTTCCTTGA